>NW_022143370.1:0-3003 GCF_007565055.1 Rhinopithecus roxellana
ATGAACCCGGGAGGTGGAGCTTGCCATGAGCAGAGATCACGCCACTGCACTCCGGCCTGGGCGACAGAGCGAGATTCCGTCTCAAAAAATAAAAAATAAATAAAAATAAATAAATGTTGTATAGTCATGAGTGGACACTTTTTAATACCATGTATGAGAAATTCAGTGGCAAAGTGCTTTCATACCCATATGATAACTGCTGATGCTTTTATAAAACATTAAGGTGTTACTTGCCCCAGGAAATACAGTGTTTTATGACAGAGACAGTACTGAAATTCAGTATTTAAGTTCTTTAAATATCAGCTATATTGAGTAGACACTGCTTTCTCCCAAGAGCCTATTTTTGGCTTGTGACATATTAGGGAACAAATTGCAGACACAGTTTTTTCATTACCTGTAAGAGCACTTATAGGATGTAAGCTATTTCCTTAAAGAGGAATTTTTGCCTTTTCAATACTTCCATCTAGTAACTCAGTGCATTAAAAGATACATATTTTTCTAGTGCCATAAATACATTGGTACATTTAAATATACACACATATAATGGTGCTTGAGAAATAAGTTGAGATTATTTTAAGGTTAAGGTTCTTAGATTCTGACAGAAAAACTGGTCAGCCAGTTGGACTACAGGTCCAACCAGTTCAGCCCCAAACATAAGCAATAGTGATTATGATAGTGATTCTGCCATTTAGGTCAGTGAAATGCAAAGATTTCAGTTTCATTCTTCAGCGAATGCTTTACGTGTGTTTGGAGAAGAATCTGAGTACTAGAAAATACTTTTCTCCTGTGTTCGTTCTACTGTTACATATACGGTTTGAATTCTTAATTTTAGAAATTATACTTTTCAGATCTAGAATTTCAGTTTGACACTTAACAAATTCCAATTTGCAGTTGAAATTCTTAATCTTTTTATAAGTTTTCCCTCTTTTCTTTTTCTTATTTTTTGAGACGGAGTCTCTCACATTGTTGCTTAGGCAGGAGTGCAGTGGTGTGATCTTGATTCACTGCAGCCTCTACCTCCCAGGTTCAAGCAGTTCTTCTGCCTCAGCCTCAGTAGTGGAAATTACAGACGTGTGCCACCACACCTGGCTAATTTTTGTATTTTTTAGTAGAGACAGGATTTCACCATGTTGGCCAGGCTGATCTCAAACTCCTGACCTCAGGTGATCCACCCGCCTCAGCCTCCCAAAGTGTTGGAATTACAGGTGTGAGCCATCGCGCCCGGCCTTCCCTCTTTTTTTCTGTTTTTAAAAACATACCATTAAATAAGTCTTTCTGGTAAAATCAAGTATAAATCATCTGAGCATCTGTTTCTATTATCTGCTTTTTCTGTTGGTTTTTAGTTTTCTGAATGTGAGGCATTGTGAATACAGTAAGGGTCTGGATGATGCTGTTTTTCAGAGAAGAAATCACTCTTCCTTTTGCTAGGCAGGTAGAGTGGGGCTGATCACCTAATACTGCTAGAGACTGAGCTGAGGGTGGAGGTTGTGTTGCAGGTTGGATAACGGCTGCATTTCACTCTGATTTGTCCTTACTCCTAGCAGGTACCCACCTAAGCCTTTCAGTTGATAGTCTGGTGAGTTTATAGGAGTCCCTCCCCAACAGGGGTTTTATACTGTCATACTTGTCTTTTGAGAACAATGAGATTGCTGAAAATTTCACTCTTGATTTACAGAGGCTTTCAGTTTTGTTTTGAAACCTTCCCTGTGTGGCTATAGAATTTGGATTATATCTTCAGGGGAAAACCAGCCCCCTCCCCAGACCTTTGACTCCTATTTCACTGGGCTCTTGAGCCGCAAAAGTCATAATCTTAGGCTGGGCGCATTGACCTACACCTGTAATCCCAGCACTTTGGGAGGCCAAGGTGGGAGGCTCACTTGAGCCCAGGAGTTCAAGACCAGCCTGGGCAACAAGGACCTCATCTATATAAACAAAAATAAAAAAAAAACTATCCAGATGTGGTGGCTTGAACTAATGGTACCAGATACTCAGGAGGCTGAGGCTCAAGATTGCTTGAGCCCAGGCGTTCGAGGCTGCAGTGAGCCATGATTGTGCCACTGCATTCCAGCCTGGGTGACAGGGAGACTCTGTCCCAATTTAAAAAAAGTCTTGGCTGGGCGCGGTGGCTCATGCCTGTAATCCCAGTACTTTGGGAGTCCGAGTTGGACGGGTCGCAATAAGGTCAGGAGTTCGAGCCCAGCCTGGCTAACATAATGAAACCCTGTCTCTACTAAAAATACAAAAATTAGCTGGGTGTGGTGGTGGGCACCTGTAATCCCAGCTACTGGGAGGCTGAGGCAGGAGAATCACTTGAAACTCGAAGGTAGAGGGTACAGTGAGCCGAGATCACGCCACTGCACTCCAGCCTGGGGAACAAGAGTGAAACTCCATCTCAAAAAAAAAAAAAAAAAGTCTTGATTTTTGTCTCTTCCAAAAGCTCTCTCATGGTTCCTCATACTCAGAAAAGGGAGTCCCCCATTGGGAATAAAGTCATGAGAATAAATGGACATTTTCGTAATTGTGGTGTTTTCTTTATCTCAAAGGTAGTTCCTAGCAGTATCACCTGGAAACTTGTTAAATTCAAATTCTCAGCCCCTATCCCAGGCCAGCTGAATCAGAAACTCTGGGGTAGGACCCAGTACTCTGTGTTTTAACTAGTCTTCCAAGTAATTTTAATGTGCATTGAAGTCTGAGAACCACTGCTTGTCAGGTTAGTTGTTTGCTGTTTAATTTTTTTTTTTTTTTTGGAGATGGAGTCTCGCTTTGGCGCCCAGGCTGGAGTGCAGTGGCACAATCTCCGCTCACTGCAAGCTCCGCCTCCTGGGTTCACGCCATTCTCCTGCGTCAGCCTTCCAAGTAGCTGGGACTACAGGCACCCGCCACCACACCTGACTAATTTTTTGTATGTTTTTTAGGGGAGACGGCATTTCTTTTTTTTTTTTTTTTTTTTTTTTTTTTTTTTTTTGAGACGGAGTCTCGCTCTGTCGCCCGGGCTGGAGTGCA
>NW_022143371.1:0-4629 GCF_007565055.1 Rhinopithecus roxellana
CAGCCGCCGCACGCCACGTCTATATTGGGAATCATATCGCAATCTTCCTCCTACAGATCAATTACATTATCCCAGCTGTGTGTCTACTCCCAGCAATATTGCCTGTCTATATCCCTTCTTGGACGGAAATTTGAAGCAATATCATTGGGTGAGTGTACATCTTTTGTGATGTTTAAGTAGTAACATCCTCCCCCTGGTGGATATCAACAACGATCAATTAATTTTAATATTAATAAATATTAATTATTAATATAATAATCGATATAATGATCACAATAAACTTCGTAAAAATTTATGGTGGATTAAAATGATAAAGATTTGGAATGCTAATTAATATTAATATCAAAAATAATTTCAAAGAATGATATCCGGCATGAATGTTACTTAAATCAATAAAAAGTGATGCGGTAAGAAAATTCCGATTAGTATTAGGAATAATAATATTGTTCAGTAACATAATATTAATAATTAATATAAGATTGCATAATCAGGACTTAAATAATGAAAATTAAAATGGATCCTATTATTAGTACCGTTGAGAAATATGAAAATCGATCATTGGGTGTAATAACTATATTATTACCGGAAATACCACAGGCAGTGTACACCTATTGTGGGCCCCAAAACGCGCCACATTACGGCCCCCACGACTGGGGCCTCCATCGCAGGGGGGCGGGGGACCCGCCCCCCCGCGATCCGGGGCCGCCAGCGCCGCCACGCACCCCCGCGGCGGCTGGCGGACCCCCATCGCCGGGGGGGGGGACCCGCCCCCCCGCGATCCGGGGCCGCCAGCCGCCGCCAGCCACCCCCGCCGGCGGCTGGCGGACCCCATCGCCGGGGGGCGGGGGACCCGCCCCCCGCGATCCGGGGCCGCCAGCCGCGCCACGCCACGCCCCCCGGCGGCTGGCGGACCCCCATCGCCGGGGGGCGGGGGACCCGCCCCCCGCGATCCGGGGCCGCCAGCCGCCGCCACGCCACGCCCCCCCGGCGGCTGGCGGACCCCCATCGCCGGGGGGCGGGGGACCCGCCCCCCCGCGATCCGGGGCCGCCAGCCGCCGCCACGCCACGCCCCCCCGGCGGCTGGCGGACCCCCATCGCCGGGGGCGGGGGACCCGCCCCCCGCGATCCGGGGCCGCCAGCCGCCGCCACGCCACGCCCCCCCGGCGGCTGGCGGACCCCCATCGCCGGGGGGCGGGGGACCCGCCCCCCCGCGATCCGGGGCCGCCAGCCGCCGCCACGCCACGCCCCCCGGCGGCTGGCGGACCCCCATCGCCGGGGGGCGGGGGACCCGCCCCCCCGCGATCCGGGGCCGCCAGCCGCCGCCACGCCACGCCCCCCCGGCGGCTGGCGGACCCCCAGCCGGGGGGGGGGGACCCGCCCCCCCGCGATCCGGGGCCGCCAGCCGCCGCCACGCCACGCCCCCCCGGCGGCTGGCGGACCCCCATCGCCGGGGGGCGGGGGACCCGCCCCCCCGCGATCCGGGGCCGCCAGCCGCCGCCACGCACGCCCCCCGGCGGCTGGCGGACCCCCATCGCCGGGGGGCGGGGGACCCGCCCCCCCGCGATCCGGGGCCGCCAGCCGCCACGCCACGCCCCCCCGGCGGCTGGCGGACCCCCATCGGGGGGGCGGGGGACCGCCCCCCCGCGATCCGGGGCCGCCAGCCGCCGCCACGCCACGCCCCCCGGCGGCTGGCGGACCCCCATCGCCGGGGGGCGGGGGACCCGCCCCCCCGCGATCCGGGGCCGCCAGCGCCGCCACGCCACGCCCCCCCGGCGGCTGGCGGACCCCCATCGCCGGGGGGCGGGGGACCCGCCCCCCGCGATCCGGGGCCGCCAGCCGCCGCCACGCCACGCCCCCCCGGCGGCTGGCGGACCCCCATCGGGGGGGCGGGGGACCCGCCCCCCGCGATCCGGGGCCGCCAGCCGCCGCCACGCCACGCCCCCCCGGCGGCTGGCGGACCCCCATCGCCGGGGGGCGGGGGACCCGCCCCCCCGCGATCCGGGGCCGCCAGCCGCCGCCACGCCACGCCCCCCCGGCGGCTGGCGGACCCCCATCGCCGGGGGGCGGGGGACCCGCCCCCCCGCGATCCGGGGCCGCCAGCCGCCGCCACGCCACGCCCCCCCGGCGGCTGGCGGACCCCCATCGCCGGGGGGCGGGGGACCCGCCCCCCCGCGATCCGGGGCCGCCAGCCGCCGCCACGCCACGCCCCCCCGGCGGCTGGCGGACCCCATCGCCGGGGGGCGGGGGACCCGCCCCCGCGATCCGGGGCCGCCAGCCGCCGCCACGCCACGTCTATTGGGAATCATATCGCAATCTTCCTCCTAAGATCAATTACATTATCCCAGCTGTGTTCTACTCCCAGCAATATTGCCTGTCTATATTCCCTTTTGGACGGAAATTTGAAGCAATATCATTGGGTGAGTGTACATCTTTTGTGATGTTTTAAGTAGTAACATCCTCCCCCTGGTGGATATCACAACGATCAATTAATTATTAAATTAATAAATATATTAACATATTAATACTAATAATCGATATTAATGATCACAATAAACTTCGTAAAAATTTATGGTGGATTAAAATGTAAAGATTTGGAATGCTAATTAATATTAATATCAAAAATAATTTTCAAGAATGATATCCGCATGAATGTTACTTAAATCAAAAAAAGTGATGCGGATAAGAAAATTGATTAGTATTAGGAACTAATAATATTGTTCATTAACATGAATATTAATAATTAATAGTAAGATTGCATAATCAGGTACTTAAATAATGAAAATTAAAATGGTATCCTATTATAGTACCGTTGAGAATAGAAAATCGATCATTGTGTGTAATAACTATATTATTACGGAAATACCACAGGCAGTGTACACACCTGTGGGCCCCAGCCGCCGCCACGCCACGCCCCCCCGCTGGCGGACCCCATCGCCGGGGGGCGGGGGACCCGCCCCCCCGCGATCCGGGGCCGCCAGCCGCCGCCACGCCACGCCCCCCGGGGCTGGCGGACCCCATCGCCGGGGGGCGGGGGACCCGCCCCCCCGCGATCCGGGGCCGCCAGCCGCCGCCACGCCACGCCCCCCCGGCGGCTGGCGGACCCCCATCGCCGGGGGGCGGGGGACCCGCCCCCCGCGATCCGGGGCCGCCAGCCGCCGCCACGCCACGCCCCCGGCGGCTGGCGGACCCCCATCGCCGGGGGGCGGGGGACCCGCCCCCCGCGATCCGGGGCCGCCAGCCGCCGCCACGCCACGCCCCCCGGCGGCTGGCGGACCCCCATCGCCGGGGGGCGGGGGACCCGCCCCCCGCGATCCGGGGCCGCCAGCCGCCGCCACGCCACGCCCCCCGGCGGCTGGCGGACCCCCATCGCCGGGGGGCGGGGGACCCGCCCCCCGCGATCCGGGGCCGCCAGCCGCCGCCACGCCACGCCCCCCGGCGGCTGGCGGACCCCCATCGCCGGGGGGCGGGGGACCCGCCCCCCCGCGATCCGGGGCCGCCAGCCGCCGCCACGCCACCCCCCGGCGGCTGGCGGACCCCCATCGCCGGGGGGCGGGGGACCCGCCCCCCCGCGATCCGGGGCCGCCAGCCGCCGCCACGCCACGCCCCCCGGCGGCTGGCGGACCCCCATCCGGGGGGCGGGGGACCCGCCCCCCCGCGATCCGGGGCCGCCAGCCGCCGCCACGCCACGCCCCCCCGGCGGCTGGCGGACCCCCATCGCCGGGGGGCGGGGGACCCGCCCCCCCGCGATCCGGGGCCGCCAGCCGCCGCCACGCCACGCCCCCCCGGCGGCTGGCGGACCCCCATCGCCGGGGGGCGGGGGACCCGCCCCCCCGCGATCCGGGGCCGCCAGCCGCCGCCACGCCACGCCCCCCGGCGGCTGGCGGACCCCCATCGCCGGGGGGCGGGGGACCCGCCCCCCGCGATCCGGGGCCGCCAGCCGCCGCCACGCCACGCCCCCCGGCGGCTGGCGGACCCCATCGCCGGGGGGCGGGGACCCGCCCCCCCGCGATCCGGGGCCGCCAGCCGCCGCCACGCCACGCCCCCCCGGCGGCTGGCGGACCCCCATCGCCGGGGGGCGGGGGACCCGCCCCCCCGCGATCCGGGGCCGCCAGCCGCCGCCACGCCACGCCCCCCCGGCGGCTGGCGGACCCCCATCGCCGGGGGGGGGGGACCCGCCCCCCCGCGATCCGGGGCCGCCAGCCGCCGCCACGCCACGCCCCCCCGGCGGCTGGCGGACCCCCATCGCCGGGGGGCGGGGGACCCGCCCCCCCGCGATCCGGGGCCGCCAGCCGCCGCCACGCCACGCCCCCCCGGCGGCTGGCGGACCCCATCGCCGGGGGGCGGGGGACCCGCCCCCCCGCGATCCGGGGCCGCCAGCCGCCGCCAGCCACGCCCCCCCGGCGGCTGGCGGACCCCCATCGCCGGGGGGCGGGGGACCCGCCCCCCCGCGATCCGGGGCCGCCAGCCGCCGCCACGCCACGCCCCCCCGGCGGCTGGCGGACCCCCATCGCCGGGGGGCGGGGGACCCGCCCCCCCGCGATCCGGGGCCGCCAGCCGCCGCCACGCCACGTCTATATTGGGAATCATATCGCAATCTTCCTCCTACAGATCAATTACATTATCCCAGGT
>NW_022143372.1:0-22570 GCF_007565055.1 Rhinopithecus roxellana
CTGGGCCTTTGCCCCGAGCCAGCCCAGGAAGGCAGTAGGACGGGGAGCATAGGAGCAGAGGATGCTCTGCCAGGGCCTCCATTACCGCCTTGTGTCTCCTGTCCCAGACCTGGGATCTGTGCGAACCACGGGGCTGCCCACCCATGCTGCTTTGAAGCTGCCCTGAGGGGAGGGGGGGCCAGCTGCCAGGGGTGCGTGTGCCCGCCCAGCCCCTCCAGCTGCGTGGGAGCCTGGATTAACCGCAGGGCTGCCAGCAGCCTTTGAAGTGCTGGGGTGCGGCCACAGGAAGTGGGCGGCAGCCCACCCAGGCCCTAAGTCCCACCTCCCCAGGGTAAGCGCCTGGTCCACCAACTGGGCTGGGAGCCCAGCCTGCAGCGTCCCCTCTGCACCCCAGGTGTGCCTGGGCTGGGGACTGTAGCCTCTCCCCCAACCCCTAGGCCCAACCCCAGCCCCAGTTTAGCCCAGGCTCCTTCAGGGCGGCAATGGGGCCAGGAACTGGTCCCTCTCCCTCAGCTAAAAATAGCAAGCCTCAGGCTTTGCGGAAAGCCCCTGGGGTGGAGGAGGAAGGAGCAGGCCCTGGAGCTGGGGCTGCAAGGAGGGAGGCCTTACAGGAAGTGCCCGGCCGCCCCAGCAAAGGCTCCTGGTCAGCTGCTCAGCCCCCTGGAAAGCCCCAGGCAGTGCCTGAGTGGAGGCAGGACCAGGAGGGTCAGGGAGGCAGGGACCAGGAGGGTGAGGGTGGCTGACCTGAGTGGAGGCAGGACCAGGAGGGTGAGGGAGGCAGGAACCAGGAGGGTGAGGGTGGCTGACCTGAGTGGAGGCAGGACCAGGAGGGTGAGGGTGGCAGGACCAGGAGGGTGAGGGTGGCAGGAACCAGGAGGGTGAGGGTGGCAGGACCAGGAGGGTGAGGGTGGCAGGACCAGGAGGGTGAGGGTGGCAGGACCAGGAGGGTGAGGGTGGCTGGAACCAGGAGGGTGAGGGTGGCTGGAACCAGGAGGGTGAGGGTGGCAGGACCAGGAGGGTGAGGGTGGCAGGACCAGGAGGGTGAGGGTGGCAGGACCAGGAGGGTGACGGTGGCAGGACCAGGAGGGTGAGGGTGGCAGGACCAGGAGGGTGAGGGTGGCAGGACCAGGAGGGTGAGGGTGGCAGGACCAGGAGGGTGAGGGTGGCTGGAACCAGGAGGGTGAGGGTGGCTGGAACCAGGAGGGTGAGGGTGGCTGGAACCAGGAGGGTGAGGGTGGCTGGAACCAGGAGGGTGAGGGTGGCAGGACCAGGAGGGTGAGGGTGGCAGGACCAGGTGATGGTGGCAGGACCAGGAGGGTGATGGTGGCAGGACCAGGTGATGGTGGCAGGACCAGGAGGGTGAGGGTGGCAGGACCAGGAGGGTGACGGTGGCTGGAGTCCCTCACATTCCAGGTGGGCTTCCCCTTTCCACCAGATGATGTCCCTTCTGGGCCTGGGTTGGCCTCCTGCCATGGATACCAGGCAGGGCAGGACGAAGGCAGTTCTCCCTGCCTCCGCCGTTCTCGGCATCTGGTGATGACCTGATCTCCCCACTCTCCCCACCTTCTCCATTACCACCCTTAACAGGAATCATTCATTCAGCGGACATGTATCGAGGGCCTGCTGGGCTGGGTGAAGCACTGGCCCGTCCCATCCTTGCCCTCAGAGTGCTTGCTGTGTGCAAGTAGGGATTTTAACCCAAAGAGGGGTTTTATTTTATTTTGTTTTATTTTTATTGTGTATTTATTTATTTGAGACGGAATCTCACTCTGTCGCCCAGACCTGGAGTGCAGTGGCATGATCTCAGCTCACTGCAACCTCTGCCTCCCGGTTTCAAGCGATTCTCCTGCCTCAGCCTCCGGAGTAGCTGGGACTACAGTGTGCCCGCCGCCACGCCTGGCTAACTTTTGTAGTTTTATAGTAGAGATGGGGTTTCACCATGTTGGCCAGGCTGGTCTCAACTCCTGACCTAAGGTGATCTTCCCGCCTCAGCCTCCCAAAGTGCTGGGATTACAGGCATGAGCCACTGAGCCTGGCCTATTTTTTGTTTTAATTTTATTTATTTATTTATTTTGAGACAGAGTTTGTTCTGTTGCCCAGGCTGGAGTACAGTGGCACGATCTCCGCTCATTGCAACCCTCTGCTTTCCCAGATTCAAGCAATTCTCCTGCCTCAGCCTCCCGAGTAGTTGAGATTACAGACTCGCGCCACCAACTCCTGACCTCAGGTGATTCTCCCACCTCAGACTCCCAAAGTATTGGGATTACAGCCATGAGCCACCATGCCTGGCCTAATTTTTGTATTTTTGGTAGAGATGGGGTTTCACCATATTGGCTGTGGTTGCCCAGGCTGGTCTCAAACTCCTGACTTTAGGTGATCCACCCACCTTGGCCTCCCAAAGTGCTGGGACTACAAGTGTGAGCCATCACATCCAGCCTAATTTTTGTATTTTTAGTAGAGAGGGGCTTTCACCATGTTGGCCAGGCTGGTCTTGAACTCCTGACCTCAGGTGATCCATCCACCTCAGCCTCCCAAAGTGCTGGGGTTATAGGCATGAGCCAGTGCTCCCGGTCAAGAAAGGTTTTGCAGGAAGCAAACACCAGCAGTTGCCATTCTGGAGGGGAGCTGGATCAGGAGCTGAGACCAGAGCAATGGGTAGGAATTTGCCCTGTAAATTAGGCTGTGGATTTGGGCTGACCCTGGGAGAGGCCCTAGTGCTGAAGGAATAAGAACAGAGGCCAGAGTGGCTGGGACCTTAGGGGCCAAGAGGAATGAGGCTAAGGATGGAGAGTGGGAAGATAGGTAGGGCTTTGCAAACTGGGGCAAGGAGTTGGAAAGGAAGCCAGTTTTTGGGTTTTTTTTGTTTGTTTGTTTTTTGAGACAGAGTCTTGCTCTGTCACCAGGCTGGAGTACAGCGGCGCGATCTCGGCTCACTGCAACCTCTGTCTCCCTTGTTTAAGCGATTCTCCTGCCTCAGCCTCCCGAGTGACTGGGACTACAGGCGTGTGCCACCACGCCCAGCTAATTTTTGTATTTTTGGTAGAGACAGGGTTTCACCACGTTGGCCAGGCTGGTATCAATCTCTTGACCTCGTGATCTGCCCGCCTCGGCCTCCCAAAGTGCTGGGGATTACAGGCATGAGCCACCGCACCCGGCTAAAAGGAAGCCACTTCTAAGAAGCTCCTGAAAATTTCTCTCCTGAACATTTCTAGGCTCCTGCCTGTGTGTCAGAAGTAATGGGTGGTAAATGCTGGTGGGAAGGCTGTAGGGCAGGGAATAGCTTAACATACAAGACCATCCAGAGACTAAGTCCAGAGTGCTTGGGAAAGGCCAGAGCATGCAGTGGGTGGGGACTGAGCGGACAGAGGTCTCCGTTTCCCAGGCGTGGACCCCCAGGAGTGGGTGCAGCAGAGCGCCCAGACGTGGGTTTCGGGTGGCCCCCATCTTCCTGGCTTGACTTTCCCTACAATGGGCAGCGGTTTAGGTGCTGGCAAGGCTGAAGTTCTCAGAAGGGTACCACAAAAGGAGGCACATAGGAAGACTTCCCACATTTTCGAGAGAGTGACTAAGAGTGGACCACAAAATCTGAACTGGATAAGAAGGAAGCCCAAGAAAGGGGAAGGCCGCCTGTTTTGGAGAAAGGAGGGTTGTCCTGGAGCGAAGCACTTGGTGAGGTGTGACAGCCGGGGAGGGGGCAGTTGTGCCACAGACGGGGAAACTGGAAGTAGTCATTTCGGAGCGTGTGGGTTTTGGTGACAGCCGGCTCCAAGGTGTGAGTGAGCGTGGGTGCCTGAAGTGGGGGGAAGTGGAGGAAACCATGCCATCTCCCCAGGTGAGTTCAGTTTCAAGGAGGGATGAAGGAGGCATCTCCAGCCTGTGTGAGGTCTTCCCCTTTACAAACAGCCACCCACAGCTGCGTCACTGCTGCCGGCCGCTGTTGCTGCTGCCTCATTGACCGCAGCCACCGTCAGCATCTTCGGTGGTACCTCCAGCCCGTCGCCACTTCCCCATTAGCCTCACCAGGACCCACCCTGGCACCGCTGCCGTTCACCCAGTGGGCGAAAGTCTGTTTAGAAGACCCTCCGGGCGCGGAGTCGTGTTGAGCTCTGGTCAGCGCAGCAAGCAGCACAGGCAAGGCCCTTGCAAGGGATGCAGTCATGGGGTGACCAAAACATAAAGAGATTCAGAGGCCGGGCACGGTGGCTCACACCTGTAATCCCAGCACTTCTGGAGGCTGAGGTGGGCGGATCACAAGGTCAGGAGTTCGAGACCAGCTTGACCAGTATGGTGAAACCCTGTCTGTACTAAAAATACAAAAAAATCAGCCAGGCATGGCGGCGGGCACCTGTAATCCCAGCTACTCGGGAGGCTGAGGCAGGAGAATTGCTTGAACCCGGCAGGAGGAGGTTGCACTGAACCGAGATCACGCCATTGCACTCCAGCCTGGGCAACAGAGAGAGACTATCTCAAAGAAAAAAAAAAAGAGGCTGGGCGCAGTGGCTCACGCCTGTAGTCCCAGCACTTTGGGAGGCCGAGGTGGGTGGATCACGAGGTCAGGAGATCGAGACCATCCTGGCTAACACGGTGAAACCCCGTCTCTACTGAAAATACAAAAACTAGCCGGGCCTGGTGGCGGGCGCCTGTAATCCCAGCTACTCAGGAGACTGAGGCAGGAGAATGGCGTGAACCCGGAGCGGAGGCAGAGCTTGCAGTGAGCCGAGATCACACCACGGCACTCCAGCCTGGGAGACAGAGCGAGACTCCGTCTCAAAAAAAAAAAAGAAAGAGATTCATAAAAGGAGACGGAGCGTGACTGAGCATCCACTCCCAGGTATTTACCCAAAAGAGATGACACACGTCACAGGAAGACTGGCCTCAAACCTTTGCAGCAGCAGCGTTTGCAAAACTGGGGAAACCAAGTGTCCATCAGCTGGCGAGTGGATAAGCGGACTGTGGCTCATCCGTACGGTGGGAAGGCAAGGCTGCCACTACAGGGTGAATCCCCAGAACAGGATGCTAAGTGAGAGAAGCCACACAAAAAAGACCACGTGCTTAGGGCCTCCTTTACGTGAAATCCTAGCAAAGGCCAAACTATCCTTGCAGAAGCAGATGCCTGGTTGGTGGGGTAGGGGACCCTGCGGCAGTGGAGGTGGTCTCCTGCTTTTCCTTTGTCCAGGCTGTTCAAGCAGGATGCTAAACATTGGTAAATATCATTGTATGTAAATTATGCTTCAATAAAACTCAATTTTTAAAAATATGTAAGGATGGCCCGGCTGGGTGGCTCACACCTGTAATCTCAGCACTTTGGGAGGCCGAGGCGGGCGGATCACGAGGTCAGGAGTTCGAGACCATCCTGGCCAACATGGTGAAACCCCGTCTCTACCAAAAATACAAAAAATTAGCTGGGCCTGGTGGCATGTGCCCGTAGTCCCAGCTACTCAGGAGGCTAAGACGGAGAATGGCGTGAACCCGGGAGGCGGAGCTTGCAGTGAGCGGAGATCGCACCACTGCACTCCAGCTTGGGTGACAGAGCAAGACTTTGTCTACAAAAAAAAAAAAAGTAAAGATTTTGAGCGGAACCACAAAAAAACACAAGGGGGAGGTGGTGGAGGAAGGAGATGGCGTCCCTGGCAGAGGTGTGGCCTGCAGTGTGTCTCACTTCGGGGCAGGCATTCCTCTTGTTTGCATACTGGGGAGCAGAAATCCTGGCTCATATGGTGACTGCACTTACGTAATTTTAACTCCTAGGGAAACAGGCAAATTGACACTCAAGGTTTGTGTTGAGTCCATTATTTTTTTCTTTTTTCTTCTTTTTTTTTTTGAGACAGAGCCTTACTCTGCCACCCAGGCTGGAGTGCAGAGTAAGGCTCACTGTAACCTCTGCTTCCCAGGCTCAAGCGATTCTCCCCGCCTCAGCCTCCTGAGTAACTGGGATTACAGGCGCGCACCACCACACCCTGGCTAATTTTTTTTTGTTTTTTCAGTTGAGACAGGGGTTTCACCATGTTGGGCAGGCTGGTCTCGAACTCCTGACCTCAGACGATCCACCATCTCAGCCTCCCGAAGTGCTGGGATTAAGGTGTGAGCCACCATTGGTCATTGTTTTTTTTTGTTTGTTTTTTGTTTTTTGAGACGGAGTCACGCTCTGCCGCCCAGGCTGGAGTGCAGTGGCCGGATCTCAGCTCACTGCAAGCTCCGCCTCCCGGGTTTATGCCATTCTCCTGCCTCAGCCTCCCAAGTAGCTGGGAATACAGGTGCCCGCCACCTCGCCCGGCTAGTTTTTTGTATTTTTTAGTAGAGACGGGGTTTCACCGTGTTAGCCAGGATGGTCTCGATCTCCTGACCTCGTGATCCGCCCGTCTTGGCCTCCCAAAGTGCTGGGATTACAGGCTTGAGCCACCGCGCCCGGCCAGGTCATTGGTTTTAAAGGCTGCTTTTAGACGAGGAGCATCATTTGCCGCCCAGGTGATTGGGACGGACTGGCAGAAGCGCTCGGAGATGACCAGCCAGCTGGCATGGTGGGCATGAGGCTGCAACCAAGAGACCATGTGGGAGTAGGGGTGGAAGCTGCCAGGCCTCCCAGACTCGTGGGTCCTGGCTGAACCGGTGAGGTGAGCACAGGAGGTCTTTCTCTTTCTCTTTCTAATGCCTTCAGGCCCCTCCAGGGTCCCTCATCTCCCAGTGCAGTGAGCAGGGGTCGCGTTCTACTGCTGCTCAGCTCCCAGGAGCTGGGGTCCCTATGGCTGTCCTGCCAACCGACTGTCCCTGGACTTCCTGTCCTGGGCCCGGGAGGGCCAGGGCCAGCCTGAGGCCTCTCCTGCAGGTGGCGACCCCAAGATCTGCAGAGCTGAGGACAAACCCAGGCCTGCCGGCCCCTCCGACACACGTGGGACCCCTTAGGGATGGATCACCCTGGGGGCGGGGCGGCCATTCCACTGCGGCCTCCAGCCCCCACTGGAGGTGACCTGGACTGGCCATGGACACTGCTGGCCGAGGCTGGAACTGGTGAGCCCCAGGCCCCAGTGACCCTCCCCCTGGGGCCTTGCCCGGGGCTGGGAACCTCCGGACCTCCGGACTGGGCTGGACTGGGCGTCCTGTGTCCTGCCAAGAGGATGTCCTGTCCCCCTCCCCCGCCCTCCACATTCCTCCAGGAGCTGCCCTGGGCCTCCTGGGGTGGAGGTGGGGTGTGAGGTGGGCGGGTTGGAACTGGAAGCTAGCCCCTGCCCCTCACCCTGGCACCTGAGCCCCAATTCTCCCAGCCCCCAACTCCCTCCTCTCGCTGGATCCCTGGATCCGGAGGCAGTGGCCCCAGCCAGCACCTGGGGTTTTTTTCCAGGACTGACTCCAATTCCCTCAGCGGGGGTCAGGGGGCAGTTGCTCCACGGAACAAAGGCTGGGGGAGGAGAGGGGAAGTGGGGAGCAGGGAAAGGAAGGGGCCGGGCTGAGCACATTCTGAGGTCAGCTCTCCACGGCCTCCCCTGCAGCCGCCCTCTCCTGGGGCTTCCTGCCCTGAGTGTGGGGGCGAGCACGGGGGAGAGGGAAGGCCACAAGTCCGCCCTTCGCAAGCTTGCCCTTTGGTGGGAAGGGTGTGGAGACCCCTGGGGCTTGTCCATCCACTCAGTGGGCTTCAGGGACATTGGACTGGTGCTGGGGGAAAGGCCAGAGTTGGCAGAGTGGGCAGCTCCACCCCCAAGCTTCCCCCACCTCAGGCCTCCCCACAAGCCCCACAGCTGGTGGTCCCTGGGCATCAGTGCCTGTGTGTGTCCACGAAGGGGTGGGGCTCGCCTTCAGGGCGTGGGAGTCTCCAGGCATCTAGTGAGGTCTGCCCACAGCCTCCACACACATCTGTCCTTGTGTCCTGAGGCTCCTTGAGTCTCACACACTCCTGAGCTGTCCCTAGGCAGAGTGTGTGTGTGTCAGTGTCTCTGTGCGTCTGTGTGTGTGTCAGTGTCTGTGTGTCTGTGTTAGTGTCTCTGTGTCTCAGTGTCTGTGTGTGTGTCTGTGTGTCTCTGCGTGTGTCTCTGTGGGTCAGTGTCTGTGTGTGTCTCTGCATGTGTCTGTATGTCATTGTCTCTGTGTGTCTTTGTGTGTCTGTGTGTGTGTCAGTGTCCGTGTGTCTCTGCGTGTCTGTGTGTGTCTCTGTGTGTCTGTGTGCGTCAGCGTCTGTGTGTCTCTCCGTGTTTGTGTCTGTGTGTGTCTGTGTGTCTGTGTGTGTGTCTCTGCGTGTGTGTCTGTGTGTGTCAGTGTGTGTGTCTGTGTGCGTCAGCGTCTGTGTGTCTCTCCGTGTTTGTGTCTGTGTCTGTGTGTGTCTGCGTGTGTGACCGAGTGAGCCTGGGTGTACCCTAGGTGTGTGTTTTTGAGTTTGCGTCTCAGGCTTGTGTCTGAATCTTGGAGCATCTGTGTGGCCTCTGAGTGTGACCATATTTGCAGGGTAATGCCCTTTCTCCTCTAAGGTCGAGAATGACCAGCACCCCCCACCCACCCGGGTGGAAAGCCAGATCTGTGGGAGGGGTGGGGGCAGGACAGCAGCTGCAGCTCCGCCCTCCTCCCCACTCCCTGCAGGGCTAGGTCCACCTTCAGCTCTGGCTGCGCAGACAAGTTAAAAATAGCCCGGGGCCTCTGGAAGTGAAGGGGTGGGATGGAGGGAGGAGAGCAGGAGGCATCTTGGCTGCCCAGCCAAGGGCAGGGCGGGTTCCCCAGGTCCCAAGCCACTGCTCCCCGGCCCGCCGGCCCCGCTCCGGCAGGGCGAGCCCCACAGCCGCAGCCCCACCTGCGCGGCTGTAGGGCACCCCCACCCGACATGGCTCCTCCAGGCTCTTCCAAGAAAGGCAGAGCGGGCCTGGGGTGTCAGCCTGGCTGCCCCACTCTGAGCCCAGCCCCACCCACACCTCCCTCAGGGGCTGCTCTCTCTGGCTGCCTCCTCTGCGTTCCCTCCACGAAGGGAAGGGTTGGGGGCATGACCTGGCAGTCTCTCCCTGGCTTTCAGCCCAGTCCGCCCAGCGACTTCCCTGAGGGAGCAAGGTTGCCTTAGGGGCTGGGCCCAGACAGGACAGGGCAGGAGGAAAGCAGGGGCCTCAGGGAACACTCCTCCCTCTGGAGGGGTCAGGAGAGGGTTTCTGCTTGTGTGTAACTTTTTTTTTTTTTTTTTTTTGAGACGAGTCTCACTCTGTCTCCCAGACTGGAGTGCAGTGGCACAATCTCGGCTCACTGCAACCTCCACCTTCTGGGTTCAAGCAATTCTCCTGCCTCAGCCTCCCAAGTAGCTGGGACTACAGATGTGCGCCACCACGCCCGGCTAATTTTTATGTTTTTAGTAGAGGTGGGGTTTCACCATGTTGGCCAAGCTGGTCTTGAACTCCTGACCTTGTGATCCTCCCACCTCGGCCTCCCAAAGTGCTGAGATTACAGGCGTGAGCCACTGTGCCTGGCCTGTATGTGAAACTCTTTTTTTGTTGTTTTGTTTTGAGAGGGAGTCTCGCTCTGTCGCCCAGGCTGGAGTGCAGTGGCGCCATCTCAGCTCACTGCAAGCTCCACCTCCCGGGTTCACGCCATTCTCCTGCCTCAACCTCCCAAGTAGCTGAGACTACAGGCGCCCGCCACCACGCCCGGCTAGTTTTTTGTATTTTTAGTAGAGATGGGGTTTCACCGTGTTAGCCAGAATGGTCTTGATCTCCTGAGCTTGTGATCCACCTGCCTCGGCCTCCCAAAATGCTGGGATTACAGGCATGAACCACCGCGCCCGGCCTGTGTGTGAAACTTTTTAATGAAGTTTCACACACAGGCGGAGAAGCATACCCATCCTAAGTGTGTGGCTTTCTGAATTTCCATAGACTGAACGCCTCTTGTCACCAGCACCTGGATCAAGAAAACAGGACATTGCCAAAACCAGGAGGCCCCTAAGGCCCTGCTGGCCAATGCCCCAGAGGCCATCATTCATGGACCCCGTCCACCTGCACTAGTCCTGCCTGTTCCTGAACCTAATCCATGCTGGGCACCAGCTCTGCCTGCACTTCTGGCCTCTGCTTCCCGTTGTCTGACGCGGAGTCCGTGGAGGAAGCCCGGGTGGCTTCTCCTGGCTACAGTCACTATCCCCTGGATGACAGGCCACACCCAGCATTAATGGGCATTCGGGGTTTCCAGGTTGGGGCTATTATGAACAGGGTCAATTGGAACATTCTTGCTTGTTTTTTGGTGAACCCAAGTATAGATTCTCACTGGGCATATCCCTAGGAGCGGAACTGCCAGTGAACTGGCCGCAAATTCCTCTGAGCCTCAGCTGGGGGAGCCAGGCACGCTCTCCCGGAGGATGCTGGCATCTGCTGTGATTTCAGGGAGTTCACACCCCACCCCAGGCCTGAGCCCTGGACCCACACCCTACCGGGTCCAGCCTTTGCAGTCTGCTTGTCTCTGGTGGGGCAGGGCCTTGGACTGGGGTCCCCCAGGAGGCATGGGCAGTGCATGTGCGCCCTCCACCAGGCCGGGCACACCCAGAGGAGGCGCCCATCCCGGAGGCCCACACCCACCCTTCCTTCCTCAGGAAAACCTGTGGTCTGATAAGGCCTCCAGTCTCTGGTTTTCAAAACCACCCCGGCACCAGGACCCCCCAAGGGAGGAGGGGCCAGAGCCTGCCCAGCCTGTGGCAGTGGAGGCTACAGAACCCAGCTCTGGGTGGTGCACACCAGCCCCTAAGCAGCAGGGCTTCCCGTAAGGCTCCAGAAGGAGAGAGCTCTGAGCACCCTGGGTCGGGGGGCTATGAGGCAGGGGCGGCCCACTCAGGTGGAATGGCCTGTCCTTCCTGCAGCCCCACCCCTGGGCAGGGCACTCCCCACAAGGCCTTGGCCAAGGCCCCGGTCCCCCTCTAGTCCCTCGTCCTAGGTGTTCCCTTTGATGCTACCTGATCCTGTACCAGGATGGACCCTCAGGGGCAGGAGGCCCAGATGAGAAGCCCTCCCAATTTTTGCTCACCACCCACATATCTGCCCAGCTCCCAGAACCGGGCAAGCCCCTTTCTTCCAACCCAGCCGTCTTGCAGGGTCCTTTAGCCCCCAGGGTTCCCAGAAGCAGCCAGGGATAAACCTGAGCCCAAATCCCAACAGGAAGGAAGTGCCCACGGGGCATCCAAGATGTGCAAGCACAGCTCACAGCCAGGGAGTGGCCCTCGGTGCCTCCTCATCATTGCCGACCCACTTAGGGTAGTGATGCCCACAAGAAAGGCAGTGCTTCTGGGCCTTCGCTCCATGAGGTGAGTGCTCCTGGTGCAGCCTGGTGCTCAGAGCAGCTGAGACCCTGCCCCGCAGTAGGTGGTAACTCCAGTTCTAGCCAGGACAGCTCCAGAGCCCTCAGGACTCAGGGGCACACACAAGTGGGGCTGCAGATGTGGGGCTCACCGTGCTGGAGCCAGGCTGGTTGGCCCTGGAGCACTGGCATGGGACCTGGGGAACCAGCCCTCGGCTGGGCAGCCAGGATGCCTCCTGCTCTCTTCCCTCCATGCCCCCCTTTTCACTTCCAGAGGCCCTGGGCTATTTTTGAGGGGAAGGGGAAGGATAGAAAGTGCAGGCAGGGCTGGGGTCTGGGCCTGTGGGAACTTAAGGCAGGAGGGGAGGGCTGTGTCATGATGGCCTGGAGCTGGGGCTGGAGGTGAATCTTCTGGGATGCTGGGATTCACCAGGTGGGCAGGAGGGGTGTTCTAGGCTGACGGAAGGGCAGGTGCAAAGCCAGAGTGGGGAAGGAGCTGGGCAGCAGTGTGAATGGTACAGCCAGACTGGTGGGAGAGGCTGAGGCTGCAGCCAAGCGGGCCACAAACAGTGGCTAGGCTGGCCACCTCTCTCGACAGAAGCAGGGTGTGCAGGCCTGGGATTGTCGTTTCATGAGGCATACACAGGTACAGGTCAGAGGTGGAGCCAAGGCCATCCGAGCAGGTGGGTGGGCAGCAGGGAGAGAGAGGTGGTGCTCTCTTATTTTTTTGTTATTTGAGACAGGATCTTGCTCTGTCGCCCAGGTTGGAGCACAGTGGTGCAATCTCAGCTCACTGCAATCTCAACCACCTGGCTCAAGTGATCCTCCCACCTCAGCCTCCCAAGAAGCTGGAACCACAGGCATGTGCCACCACACTTTTTTGTAAAGACCGGGTCTCACCATCTTGCCCAGGCTGGTCTCGAACTCCTGTGCTCAACCTCCCAAAGTGCTGGGATTGCAGGTGTGAGCCACTGCGCCCGGCCCACAGGCATTCCATTTTCATTTCAGATGTTTGCTTCTCCCATCAGACTGTGCTAATCCGGAAGGGACCCCAGAGTCCGAGCTGTATGGGACATCTGGGGAGGGAATATCACCTGCTTGGGGGTGGAGGCTTTAGCCAGAACTGTGCAGGAGAACGGGCTAGTCTTACCTGACTGGGGCTGCAGGTCACCTTCTTCCATTTTGATGGGGACCCAGAAGCCCAGAGCACAGATTCTGCTGTCCCAAACCCCAAACAAGGTTGGGAGAGAGCCCTGGGTCAAGCTATAATCTGGACTGGGTGCTCTGTCTCCATCCTCTGGAAGCAGCTTGTAGAAGTCCACTTGGGGCCTAAGTGTCCTAAGGATGGGGCTCTGCCCCGGCCCCTGCACAAGGGACCTCTGAAACCCCAAACAGGGAAGAGGAAGCAGTGCTCTGAGGTCCCCTCACCACTGCATGGTCTCCCCGACCCCAGCCTCTGTGCACCCCGGGGGTCATGGCTCTGCTCCCTCTGGCTTCCTCCAGGGACTTCCCCAGCCTCCTCCCCTCAGGATACACCTGCAGCCCTGGCCTCTCTCCTCCAGCCCGGGTACCACCTCCACACCCCTCCACTTCCTGTGCCATGAACCATCTGCCACTACCCACATTGCCTGTGAAGAGATGTCAGCCCTCCTTTGACTTCTCTCCCATCTCCAACTTCTGCACAATCCCAGGGCACATCGGCCCTACATCCTAAAAATGTATCTGACTGACTAACCATTATTAGATCAAGTCTGTTCTCTCATTCTGAAGTCCTAAAGCAGCCGGGCGCGGTGGCTCACACCTGTAATCCCAGCACTTTGGGAGGCTGAGGCAGGCAGATTACCTGAGGTCAGAGGTTCAAGACCAGCCTGGCCAACATGGTGAAACCCTGTTTCTACCAAAAATATAAAAATCAGCCAGGCATGGTGATGTGTACCTGTAATCTCAGCTACTCAGGAGGCTGAGGCACGATCACTTTGAACCCAGGAGGTGGAGGTTACAGTGTGCTGAGGTCATGCCACTGTACTCCAGCCTAGGCAACAGCGTGAGACTCTGTCTCAAAAAATAAATAAGGGGCTGGGTGCAATGGCTCACGCCTGTAATCCCAGCACTTTGGGAAGCCAAGGCGGGCATATCATGAGGTCAAGAGATCCAGACCATCCTGGACAACATGGTGAAACCCTGTCTCCACTAAAAATATAAAAAATAGCTGGGTGTGGTGGCACGTGCCTATAGTCCCAGCTACTTGGGAGGCTGAGGCAGGAGAATTGCTTGAACCCGGAAGGCAGAGGTTGCAGTGAGCCGAGATTGCACCACCGCACTTCAGCCTGGCAACAGAGCAAGACTCTGTCTCAAAAAATAAAATAAAATAAATAAATAAATAAATACGCTGAGTGTGGTGGCTCACGCCTGTAATTCCAGCACTTTGGGAGGCCAAGGCAGGCAGATCACCTGAGGTCAGGAGTTTAAGACCAGCCTGGCCGGGCGCGGTAGCTCAAGCCTGTAATCCCAGCACTTTGGGAGGCCGAGACGGGCGGATCACGAGGTCAGGAGATCGAGACCATCCTGGCTAACACGGTGAAACCCCGTCTCTACTAAAAACTACAAAAAACTAGCCGGGTGACGTGGCGGCGCCTGTAGTCCCAGCTACCCGGGAGGCTGAGGCAGGAGAATGGCATGAACCCGGGAGATGGAGCTTGCAGTGAGCTGAGATCCGGCCACAGCACTCCAGCCTGGGTGACAGAGCGAGACTCCGTCTCAAAAAAAAAAAAAAAAAAAAAAGACCAGCCTGGCCAACATGGTGAAACCTCATCTCTACTAAAAATACAAAAAAAAATTAGCTGAGCATGGTGACAGGTGCCTGTAATCCCAGCTACTCAGGAGATTGAGGCAGGAGAATCACTTGAACCTGGGAGGCGGAGGTTGCGGTGAGCCGAGATCGTGCCATTGGCCTGAGCAACAAGAGCGAAACTCCTTCTCTAAATAAATAAATAAATAAATAAATAAATAAATAAATAAATACAGTCCTAATAGCATCTTCAGCCCACGGAAAAGCCCAGAAGCCCTGGCTTGGCAGCAAGTTCTTAGAAAATGGCTCATTCCCCACGGTCCCAGCAAGGCCTCTGAGCCTCATCTGTACTCCTTGTGCACCTGCTCAGGGCTTGGCCCAACCCTGTCCAGCTCAGGCTGGGCCCTCCCCATGGCCCCACATCTCCATGGCCCCAGCCCCCAGGAAGCTTCCCAGAGCCCCACCTCCCTCCAGAGGGCACCTTGCCTTCCATCCTGAGACTTGGCTCACAGCTCACCCTTGGTAGGGCGGGCTCCTGAAGGGCAGGACAATATTTTGCCCAGTGTCCAGAACTGGATGTGGCTGGCAGACGACATCGGAAGGTGCACTGCAGTGGACACGATACACTCCCAGACATGGTTAGCACCAGCAGCACACAGGCCTACCACACATCGGTGCACACAGGCACACACAGTCCGCATCCACAGACGCACGTGATCAAGCCCATGCGGGCAGGAGCGCAGACACGCAGCTGAGACGCAGGCAGAAGCATGGGACCCGGAATGAGACCCAACCCCGGACACCTGAAGGCGGAAAGACGGGTTTTACTCAGACTGCAGTGTGGGGGAAGACTGCAGTTTTTTTTTTTTTTTTTTTTGAGACGGGGTCTCTCTCTGTTCCCCAGGCTGGAGTGCAGTGGTGCGATCTCAGCTCACTGCGAGCTCTGCCTCCCGGGTTCAAGCCATTCTCCTGCCTCGGCCTCCTGAGTAGCTGGGACCACAGGCACCGCCACCATGCCTGGCTAATTTTGGGATTTTTTAGTAGAGACCGAGTTTCACCATATTGGCCAGGCTGATCTCAAACTCCTGACCTCATGATCTGCCTGCCTCAGCCTCCCAAAGTGCTGGGATTACAGGCGTGACCCACTGCACCGGGCCAACCCAGGTTTTTAAACAGAGAACAGAAAAGGAAAAAGAAGGGGTTTGGGGAAGTAATGAAGGGGTAATCCAAAAGGTGCTGGAGAAAAATGGAAAATCACAGAAGGGCTGAGTGGAAAATATGGAAAGTGGTTTAGCTGTGGAAAGTCTGCATTGGGATCGTGTTTACACTTTGCATTTTGGCAGCATTTTGTCAACTTGAGCAAAGACGCAACACAGAGCTGGAATCACCTTTAGGGATGAGGCTCCCGCAGGCCAGCGCCAGACTGAGCTTTGTCGGAGTCTCTCAGCACAGTGTTCTGGCGGGTCTCCTCTGCAGTGTGAGGGTTCACAGTTCGTCACACACAGGTTCACATGAACGTGGGGACCAACCTTCCTTCCTCACGAGGCACACCCAGACTCAGCTTGGAGGTTCTGTGGTCCCCGTGGCCTTTGTGTGCTTCCAAGCTGGGCAGAACCAGGAGCACCCTGAACTCCCAAATTCTGCAACCAAAAATGAGCATCTTGGCTGAGATAGGCCTGGAGAGGCTGCTTAACTCCCAACGCCAGGGCCAAAAGAAGGTGGTTTTCTTCGATTGTTTGGTTTTGTATTTTTTTCCTTTTAAAAAATAAACTTTATTTTGGAATAATTTTAGATATCAGAAAGTAGGCGACATTGTGCAGGAGGGGTGCGGTGGCTCACGTCCGTCACCCCGGCACTGTGGGAGACCGAGGTGGCTCATGCATGTCATTCTGGCACTGTGGGAGACCGAGGTGGGTGGATCACTTGAGGTCAGGAGTTTGAGACCAGCCTGGCCAACATGGTGAAACTCTGTGTCTACTAAAAATAAAAAAATTGGCTGGGCACAGTGGCTCACGCCTGTAATCCCAGCACTTTGGGAGGCCAAGGTGGGTGGATCATGAGGTCAGGAGTTCAGGACCAGCATGGCCAAGATGGTGAAACCTCGTCTCTACTAAAAATACAAAAATGAGCTGGGCATGGTGGTGGGCACCTGTAATCCCAACTACTCGGGAGGCTGAGGCAGGAGAATTGCTTGAACCCAGGAGGTGGAGGTTGCAGTGAGCCGAGATCATGCCACTGCACTCCAGCCTGGGCGACAGAGCGAGACTCCATCTCTAAATAAATAAATAAATAAATAAATAAATAAATAAAATTAACTGGACATGTGGCGGGCACCTGTAATCCCAGATGCTCAGGAGGCTGAGGCAGGAGCATCACTTGAACCCGGGAGGTGGAGGTTGCAGTGAATTGAGATCGCGCCACTGCACTCCAGCCTGGCCGATAGAATGTGTGACACTGCAAAGCAGAGAGAGTCCTATGCAGCCATCACGAAAGCTCTGTCTTCCTGACGCCGCCGTCCTGTGTTGCTGGGTGCTTTAGGAAGCCCACATTGGGGTCTGTTGATCTCCACCACAGAGCGGACTTTATTTGAAGTCTGTCAGTCCTGCCATCGATGGCCTTCTTCGGCTCCAGGGCCTCATCGGGTGCCACAATGCTTAGAGCTGTCCCATCTCCTTAGGCTCTGCTGTCTGACAGTTTCTCAGATTTCCTTGTTCTTGGTGACCTTTGAGGATCACCGACAAGGTGTTTTTGTAGAAAGTCCCTTGGTTTGTGTCCAGGCATGGTGACTCATGCCTGTAATCCCAGTACTTCAAGAGGCTGAGGCGGGCAGATCACTTGAGGTCAGGAGTTCAAAACCAGCCTGGCCAACATGGTCTGGTTACTAAAAATCCATTTCTACTAAAAATACGAAAAATAGCCAGGTGTGGTGGCAGGTGCCTGTCATCCCAGCTACTCAGGAGGCTGAGGCAGGAGAATCGCTTGAACCCAAGAGGTAGATGTTGCAGTGAGCCGAGATCTTGCCACTACACTCCAGCCTGGGCGACAGAGCAAGACTCTGTCTCAAAAACAAAAACAAGCACAACAAAAGAAAGCCCCTTATGGGTTTGTCTGATGCACTTTCTCAGGAGTAGACTGAGGTTTTTAATTTGGGAAGAATTTCACAGAGGTGAGGTGCTCTTCGCGTCACATCTTATCAGAGCTGCGGGACGCCCGCACGATTGCTTGGCGATGGTCACCTGGCCAAAGTGGTGCCTGCCAGTCGCCTCCTCAGCTGAGTTCCTCTTTGCCTGTCTTGACTCTGCTCTTCAGAAAGGAGTCCCTAGACCCAGTCCTCACTCCTGGTGTGTGCATGGGGTAATCTCTGCTCCTGGAACTTACAGGTATCACTTGGACTTCTTTTGTAGGGGAGGTGAGTGTATTTCTTGTATTTAATTTTTCTTATTTTTTATATCAGCACATGCCCCAGCTTGGGGTCATAAGCCAGCATGGCATGGTTCTGCTGTTCTCTTCCCTGGGGACCCCGTGCCCATGGGCCTGGCCCTCCTGCCCCGTGTCGTCCCCGCCATGGCCCGTGGGCCTGGCCCTCCTGCCCCCTGTCGTCCCCGCCATGGCCCGTGGGCCTGGCCCTCCTGCCCCGTCGTCCCCGCCATGGCCCGTGGGCCTGGCCCTCCTGCTCCCTGTCGTCCCCGCCCGTGGGCCTGGCCCTCCTGCCCTGTGTCGTCCCCGCCATGGCCAGGAACTCAGCTTGCCTTTTCCTGCTCTGCCCCAGCACCAGCCACGTCCCCGAGGGGCCCGTCCCCAGTTCCTTTTTATCTCAGAAGAGCTCCTTTATGAATTCGCTGACCTGTCACCAACTCCCCACTCCTGCAATACAAGGGATTTTGTCTGGCTCTCCAGACCCAGCACGTCCTGGCACGCGACAGGTTCCATGATCTGTGAATGTTACGAGTGAGCGAGTGAGTGAACGAGGCTGAGGCAACAGGCTGGCCTTGTGCAGGGCTGGGGCCTCTGCATATCCACCAAGGGAACCCCAGCAGACCCCCTCTGGTGGGAGGGGAGGGGCCACAGCCACCTCCCTTCTCTCTCCTTCCCAGGCCCCAGCACCGGAGGGGGGCCAGATGACCCTGGGAGAGTCCTTCCCCTCCCTGTTCCCCAAGTAGGAAGATTCCCGGCACGCCATAGGTGCTCAGCAAACACGTCCGTCTTTCCCTACCTCCAGGGCCAGCCCGACCAATAGGCTGACATGGCCCCCTGTGCCTGCCCCACTGTCCCATCCTGGAAGGCGGACTGCCCAGTAGCAGCTCCTGGAGGGGACGCCAGGGAGAGCCAGGTGTCCATTTCACCCGTCGTGGCTATCTGCAGAGCCATCACCCGCCTCTGCAACGCGAGCCCTCGGAGGCCGGGGGCCCCTGGGGAGCAGCTGTGTCCCCTCAGCCGGGACTGAGGCCCCAGCCCCCATCACCTCCTGGTGCTGACCGGCTGGTCCAGAGCCTGGGATGGAATTACAGCCCCAGGTCTGACCTGCAAGGGCAGCAGTGCCTCCCCTAGGCCTGGCGAGCCAACTTGCGGGCACCTGCTGTGTTTGAGGGATTTGAGGGATAGGGTCTCACAGGCTGGGGGATATGGGGGATCTCATGCTGGAGGTGAGGATCAGGGACCACTGGGATGAATGCAGAAAGCAAGCTCCAAGGAGGGAAGGGGCAGCAAGGCCAGGGCTGGGACTGAGAGGCCACACGTTGGAACCTAAAGGGACCCAGGCCGGCCCCATGTGCCAGGTGGTGAAGCAGGAAGGAGCCCAGACTGGCCTGGGACAGCTGAGGCCTGGGAGCTGACTCCACCCCAAGCTGTGCAGGGCTGGTGGGGAGGGGCCAGTTCCCCCCGACATGGCTGGGAGGACCCTCTCGGGGTCTGCGGTCAGGCCAAGCTGTTCACAGACCCTCTGAGGGAAAGCCCAGCTCCGCCCTGCAGCTCCCAGGGCCTGCTCGGGCTGTACTCCGGCGGTCTTCCCACCCCTGTGCTGGGCCTGGTGTGGCCCCTGGCACTGAGGATGGGCTCCCCTGCCCTCTCGCCTTCCCCTGCTCGGCCTGCGCTCTCCCTGCCCCTTGCCTTCTGTCTGCTACGGCCTGGCCCCATCGCCTGCTCTGCCCTTCTGTGCTGACGCCTCAGGTCTCAGACCTTCAGTGCCTCCCCCACCCCATCCCATCCCACCAGGCACACGGCAGGTGTGGCCTGGCCTCTGTCCCGAGGGAAGGTCTGGAATGCAGATCCCTGGTGTGGTGGCCTGGAGTGGTGGTAGGAGCCAGGGCTCAGGAAGGAAGGGGGCTGGCAGTTGGCAGCAGCATTTTGGAAGGACGATTGGGGGTGAGCAGGCGCTTGGAATGGAGACCGGTCGACAGTTGGCTGTGGCAGCTGGAGCGGCAGTTGGGGCTTGGCAGGGGCACAGGCCTGGAGGACAGTTGGGGTGGGGCAGCCGTGGGGTTGGCAGGTAGCCCCTGGCCCCAGAGCAGCTCTGGAGGGTGGTCTCGGGGAGGCCTGGGTGGGAGGGCAGGGCCAGCTGGCACTGGACCTGGCCAAGCCAAGCCCGAGAGGAGGCCCACCTCCATCCAGCCTTGACCAGGCCACCTCCCCCAGCCGTGGGTGGGGCTCTGCTGTGCCCACGGCCGGCCTCCAGTCCACCCGCAGGACCCAGGATGACGTGCGGTGGGCGGCTCCCTGGACAGCCCCAGCATCCTCAGGCGGGCGGCGGGCCTCTGTCCCCGCCCTGCCCTCTGCCTCTCCCTCTGTCTGGGCTCCCAGCAGAGGCCTGGAGAGGGCAGGGACAGGTTCTGGGCAGTTCCCTGGGAGGGGGCAGGACTCCCAGGGCTGTTGCCATGGGGACGACTGAGTAACATCACTGGCTGGTGAATAAACAGGCAGGTTCCCTGACCAGTGACTGAGACAAAGACAACCATAGAAATCCCAGCTGGGGGTGGACAAGGAAATGCCTCCTTGGGAGAAGAGGGGGTGGTGGTAAAGGCCCTGGCGAGGTTGGGGAGCTGCTTGGGGGCACCCAGGCAGGAAGGGGTGTCTGTTGCTCGGGGGCACCCAGGCAGGAAGGGGTGTCTGCTGCTCGGGGGGACACAGACAGGAAGGGGTATCTGTTCCTCCTCGGCAATTTTCTTTCCCAAAGCTCCTCCCAGGTCATCCTTCCTAAGGGTGAGAGGCAGGTCCCCACTCTCTTGGTGGGTCAGAGCACCTAGAATGGGGCTTGTCCCCTCCCAGACCCCCGGCCCCTAGAAGCCACACAGTGAGGGTGGAGGGCAGGTGGCCGGCTGGCAGGGTAAGTGGTGCAGGGAGTCTGTGAACACAGGTCTGCGGAGAGGCCACAGCACGAGGCTGTGCCAGGACCCTCCGGGGGCCCTGCCAGCCAGATGGCTCTCTATTTGTGTCTCTGGTTGAGTTGTTCCAGGGGTTTGTGGGGGGGCATGTCCCTTAGCAGGTACATCCGTGGGGCTGCCCAGCCTCTGCACCTTGCCCTGAGCCCCCCATCCTCCAGAACTCCTGGTCTGCTGCTGCTCATCCCTCATAGGCCTCAGGGTCCCTTGGACAGGCTCCCGACAGGCTCACCCAGATGGCTGGGGGTGACTTTCAGGAATGACCACCTCATGCAGCGTGGACAAGTGTGCCCTACAGAGGCCTGACCACTTGTTCGCCTGTCGTGTTCACCCACTTGCTGAGGTCAGGGACTATGTCCAGTTCATCGTCGCCCTCAGAGACCCCACCCTCGGGACCCTCCCAGACACCCATGTGTTGGCCTCCCAGCCCTGATCCCAACACTGCTGAGGCCACACTTCACGTCCTCTGTTCCCAGAGCTGCCTCCCAGCCGGCTGCCAGGTGGCAGATCCCTCCTTGCGTCTGTGGACCCCAGGCTTGGCATGCATCACCTGCACAAGTGTCCCGGGTCCTGGGAAGAGAGAGGGCACTGCGGCCCAGCCTGGCATCCCCGTCTCATGTCTAATCCCAGCAGCAGCTCAGCAGATGCTGGGCTCCAACAAACCTGAGGTTCCTGGGGCCACGGGGCCAGCACGCCCGTCGGAGCAGACGTATCCGGTGGCTACAGGAGCCCAACTACTCCACCTTCCTCCTTCTATCAGTTCGGCTGAGAGGCTGCAGTTGCTGCTGCTGGTTTTTGTTCGTTTGTTTTTCTTTTAAATAGTAGTGGGGTTTATTAGCTCTCGGAGTTAACGGTCTGCAGGTAGGGTGGGCTTTGGGCAGGACTTAACCAGGATGCTGTCTCTGAGACTGGTCTTGGTTCTTCCTTTTTGACATACTGGCTTCATCTCCAGGCTGCTTGACCTTCCATTGGTTCTTGGAGCAGAAGTCAGGAGTCTCTCTGTTCCCAGTCACTGGCAGGGTTGCTGAGGGGGTAGGAGGTAGAAGTGGGACTCCCAGGTAAGAAAGGGCCCAGAGCCTCATCTGCCCGGCTCATTCTAGAACTCAGAAAGTTTCTACCAAGACAGGCAGCCCTAACCTGGCAGGTGGGGTTGGCCTTGGTCGTGGCGAGATCAAGGCTTGGTTCTTACGGGCAGGCCTCCTAAGCAGTGACTGAGTGCCACTGTGTGTTCCGCCAGGCAGCTGCTGCTGCTCTCCATCCCTGCATGGACAATGGACATGGCAAACCATTAACACTGCTCTCCTTGGAGGCTGTCTAGGGAGGTCCAGACATCTTGGGAGAGACTGGGGTTCTCTTTTGCGCAGGAGAACATGAGCAGGCTATGCGGGAGGCCCCTGGGGCAGGCATCGGGGCCCTGGTCCTCCTTACTTTGGCTGGGTGGGCCCGAGCTCTCCTGTCTCCCCAGGCCTCCTTTCCTCCATGGGGTACAACTGGGCTCTGGGTGGGTAGGTGGGGGCTGCTGCAAGCAGTGCCCTCTGTTCCCTCCAAGGGGGAGGCATGCTGCCAGAACCTCCTGGAAGCTGCCTTTTCTCAGGGTGGCTGTGCTCAGCCCCCACCTCCCGAAGGTCGGTGACGCTGGCCCTGCTGTTTCAGACCACAGCCGGCGGTGCCACCGAGAGGGTGTTGCGCGAGGTAGGCCGGGGACGAGGCTTCCTGGGCCGCAGTGCCATCCGGCGACCTTGGCGAGGGGATGGGAAGGGGTTGTCCGCACAGCCATTTCCAGGAGCCCGCGACGGCAGTTAAGGGAGTGTCCCAGGCGTTGGTCCCGGCAGCCAGACCTCGCTCGCCTTTGCTCACTCATGGAGAGCCCTCAGCCGCCTCCACCCGCCGCTCCTGAATGCGCCTCACACATCCTGATTGAAAGCATCCATAGGGCCGCCGCCTCCCACCTCCGAGGGAATCCGCCGCGCTGGGCCGCAGGGAGGCAGGCTGGACGGCCCGGGCGCCTCCCCATTGGTTGGCCCGGTCGGGCTCGACTCCCTCGCGCGGCTGCCGGCCACAGGCTCACCTCCCTTCCGCCGCCGCGCCCGGGGAGAGGAAGCGAGGTGGCCTTTACCCCCACGCAGGACGGCAGGAATGCGGGGCCGCGCTTCCCACTCCACCCGCCGAGGGC
>NW_022143373.1:0-16375 GCF_007565055.1 Rhinopithecus roxellana
AAATTCACTTTTGCCCAACCCCAAAAACAAAAGCCCTAAAATCACCACGGGCCAGAGATTGCATTGTCATCTTAGCTATGCACAACTCCAACTGCCATTCCCTCAACTAATAAAAATGACTTCAACTAACACTCTGAGCCCATTCTCCCTCTCTTTTCCAATACTCACACAACACCAAACTCACGCCCTTACCACCACAACCCCAAAAGACAGTACTCCACAACTACATGCTTTCCCGTTTATGTAGCTTAATATATCCAAAGCAAGACACTGAAAATGCCTGACGGGTTCTACACACCCTGAACAAATAGGTTTGGTCCTGGCCTTTCTATGAGCTCTTGGCAAGATTACACATGCAAGCATCCCACTCCAGTGAAGACACCCTATAAGTCACAGGATAAGAGGAGTAAAGTATCAAGCAAGTGAAGGCAGCTCAAAACACTTTGCTCAGCCACACCCCAAGGGAGACAGCAGGGACCAATATAGCAATAAACGAAAGTTTACTAAGCATGCTATATCTAGGGTTGGTTAATTTCGTGCCAGCCACCGCGGGCCAATACATTAACCCCGAGCTAAAAGACACCAGCGTAAAGAGTGGTTAGATTAACACAATAAAGCTAAACTCCATCAAATTGTAAACCTTAGCTGATGTAAATAAAAATTGAAAGTGGCTTTAACATTCTGAACACACAATAGCTAGACTCACACGGATAGATACCCCACTATGCTTAGCCTACTTAAACTCATAGTTAAAAACAACAAAACTACTCGCCAGAACACATAAGCAACAGCTTAAAACTCAAAGGACGTGGCGGGTGCTTCACATCCCTAGAGGAGCCGGTTCTGTTCTATAACCGATAAACCCCAATCCACCTCACCATCCCTCGCTCAGCCTGGATACCGCCATCTTCAGCAAACCGTAACAAAGGCTACAAAGTAAGCACAAACGCCCACACAAAAACGTTAGCTCAAGGTGTAGCTTATGAGATGGGAAAAATGGGCTACATTTTCTACCCCAGAAAATTCTACAATAACTTTTATGAAATCTAAAAGTCCAAGGAGGATTTAGTAGTAAATTAAGAATAGAGTGCTTAATTGAATTAGGCCATGAAGCACGCACACACCGCCCGTCGCTCTCCTCAAATATATTTAAGGACTAACTTAACTAAACACCCCTGACATTTATACAGAGGAGATAAGTCATAACATGGTAAGTGTACTGGAAAGTGCAGTTGGATAAAACAAGGCATAGCTCAATATAAAGCATCTGGCTTACACCCAGAAGATATCAATATTACTTGATTGCCCTGAGCCAACACTAGGCCAAAAATCCAAATAATACTATTACTAAATTAGCATATACCAAACCATTTACATATACAAAAGTATAGGCGATAGAAATTTTACCTAGGCGCTATAGACATAGTACCGAAAGAGAAAGATGAAAAAAAAAATTAACCAAGCACAAAATAGCAAGGACTCAATCCTATACCTTTTGCATAATGAATTAACTAGAGACCATTTCGCAAAGAGAACTAAAGCCAAATTCCCCGAAACCAGACGAGCTACCCAAAAACAGCTAAAAGAGCACACCCGTCTATGTGGCAAAATAGTGGGAAGATTTTTGGGTAGAGGTGACAAGCCTAACGAGCCTGGTGATAGCTGATTATCCAAGATAGAATCTTAGTTCAACCTTAAGTTTACCCACAGAACTACATAATCCCACTGTAAACTTAACTGCTAGTCTAAAGAGGGACAGCTCTTAGACACTAGGAAAAACCTTGCATAGAGAGTAAAAAATTTAACTTCCATAGTTGGCCCAAAAGCAGCCTTCAATTAAGAAAGCGTTCAAGCTCAACATCAACTACTTAAAAAATCCCAAAGATCTAATAGAACTCCTCACATCACATTGGATTAACCTATTACACCATAGAAGCAATCATGTTAGTATGAGTAACATGAACATCTTCTCCACCGCATAAGCCTAAACCAGACCGAAATACATCACCGATGCTTAACAGCCCAATATTAATAAATATAAACAAGCCAGAATTATTTGTACTGTTAATCCAACACAGGCATGCACTTAAGGAAAGGTTAAAAAAAGTAAAAGGAACTCAGCAAGCCTAGCCCCGCCTGTTTACCAAAACATCACCTCTAGCATCACCAGTATTAGAGGCACTGCCTGCCCAGTGACACATGTTTAACGGCCGCGGTACCCTGACGGTGCAAAGGTAGCATAAACACTTGTTCTTTAAATAGGGAATTGCATGAATGGCAACACGAGGTTTCAACTGTCTCTTACCTTCAACCAGTGAAATTGACATGCCCGTGAAGAGGCGGGCATAAAACAATAAGACAAGAAGACCCTATGGAGCTTTAATTTACTAAGGCAGCCAAAAAAACACATAAATCCACGGACTCAAACTACTACGCTCCCATTAAAAATTTTGGTTGTGGTGACCTTGGCGCTGGGAGTCCGCCAGCCGCCAGCAGGGGGTGACGTGGCGGCGGCTGGCGGCCCCGGATCGCGGGGGGGCGGGTCCACCGCCACCCGGCGATGGGGCTCCGCCAGCCGCCGGGGGGGCGTGGCGTCGCGGCGGCTGGCGGCCCCGGATCACGGGGGGGCGGGCACCCCGTCCCCCGGCGATGGAGGTCCCCAGGCGTGGGGGCCGTAATGTGGCGGCGTCTTGGGGCCCACAAGTAGGTGTACACTGCCTGTGGTATTCCGAGTAATAATATAGTTATTACACATCAATGATCGATTTTAGTAATTCTCAATGATACTAATAACAGGATACCATTGTTAATTTTCATTATTTTAAGTACCTGATTATGCAATCTTAGTATTAATTATTAATATTAATGTTAATGAACAATATTATTAGTCCCTAATACTAATCATAATTTTCTAACCCGCAATACTTTGTATTCATTTAAGTAACATTCATGGTGGATATCATTATCAGAATATTAATGGTGATATTAATATTAATTACCATTCCAAATCGTTAACATTTTAATCCACCATAAATTTTTATGAAGTTTATTGTGATCATTGATATCGATTATTATTATTAATATTTAATATATTTATTAATATTAATAATTAATTGATTCACGCTGATATCCAAAAGGGGGAGGATGTTACTACTTAAAACATCACAAAAGATGTACACTCACCCAATGATATTGCTTCAAATTTCCGTCCAAGAAGGGAATATAGACAGGCAATATTGCTGGGAGTAGACACACTACTGGGATAATATAATTAATCTTCACGAGGATGATTGCGATATGATTCCCAGTATAGACTTGGCGTGGCGGCGGCTAGCGGCCCCGGACCGCGGGGGGGCGGGTCCCCCGCCCCCCGGCGATGGGGGTCCGCCAGGCGCCGGGGGGGTGGGGCGTGGCGGCGGCTGGCGGCCCCGGATCGCCCCCCGGCGATGGGGGTCCGCCAGCCGCCGGGGGGGCGGGGCGTGGCGGCGGCTGGCGGCCCCGGATCGCCCCCCGGCGATGGGGGTCCGAAAGGCGCCGGGGGGCGGGGCGTGGCGGCGGCTGGCGGCCCCGGATCGCGGGGAGGCGGGTCCCCCGCCCCCCGGCGATGGGGGTCCGCCAGGCGCCGGGGGGCGGGGCGTGGCGGCGGCTGGCGGCCCCGGATCGCGGGGGGGCGGGTCCCCCGCCCCCCGGCGATGGGGGTCCGCCAGGCGCCGGGGGGGCGGGGCGTGGCGGCGGCTGGCGGCCCCGGATCGCGGGGGGGCGGGTCCCCGCCCCCCGGCGATGGGGGTCCGCCAGGCGCCGGGGGGCGTGGCGTGGCGGCGGCTGGCGGCCCCGGATCGCGGGGGGGCGGGTCCCCCGCCCCCGGCGATGGGGGTCCGCCAGCCGCCGGCGGGGGGTGGCGTGGCGGCGGCTGGCGGCCCCGGATCGCGTGGGGGCGGGTCCCCCGCCCCCCGGCGATGGGGGTCCGCCAGCCGCCGGGGGGGCGTGGCGTGGCGGCGGCTGGCGGCCCCGGATCGCGGGGGGGCGGTCACCCCGCCCCACGGCGATGGAGGTCCCCAGGCGTGGGGGCTGTGATGTGGCGGCGCCTTGGGGCCCACAAGTAGGTGTACACTGCCTGGGGTATTCCGAGTAATAATATAGTTATTACACATCAATGATCGATTTTAGTAATTCTCAATGGTACTAATAATGGGATACCATGGTTAATTTTCATTATTTTAACTACCTGATTATGCAATCTTAGTATTAATTATTAATATTAATGTTAATGAACAATATTATTAGTCCCTAATACTAATCATAATTTTCTTACCCGCAATCCTTTGTATTGATTTAAGTAACATTCATGGTGGATATCATTATTTGAATATTAATGGTGATATTAATATTAATTACCATTCCAAATCGTTAACATTTTAATCCACCATAAATTTTTACGAAGTTTATTGTGATCATTAATATCGATTATTATTATTAATATTTAATATGTTTATTAATATTAATAATTCATTGATGCTCATATCCAAAAGGGGGAGGATGTTACTACTTAAAACATCACAAACGATGTACACTGACCCAATGATATTGCTTCAAATTTCCTTCCAAGAAGGGAATATAGACAGGCAATATTGCTGGGAGTAGACACACTCCTGGGATAATGTAATTAATCTTCAGGAGGATGATTGCGATATGATTCCCAATATAGACGTGGCGTGGCGGCGGCTGGCGGCCCCGGATCGCGGGGGGGCAGGTCCCCCGCCCCCCGGCGATGGGGGTCCGCCAGCCGCCGGGGGGCGTGGCGTGGCGGCGGCTGGCGGCCCCGGATCGCGGGGGGGCGGGTCCCCCGCCCCCCGGCGATGGGGGTCCGCCAGCCGCCGGGGGGGCGTGGCGTGGCGGCGGCTGGCGGCCCCGGATCGCGGGGGGGCGGGTCCCCCGCCCCCCGGCGATGGGGGTCCGCCAGCCGCCGGGGGGGCGTGGCGTGGCGGCGGCTGGCGGCCCCGGATCGCGGGGGGGCGGGTCCCCCGCCCCCGGCGATGGGGGTCCGCCAGCCGCCGGGGGGGCGTGGCGTGGCGGCGGCTGGCGGCCCCGGATCGCGGGGGGGCGGGTCCCCCGCCCCCCGGCGATGGGGGTCCGCCAGCCGCCGGGGGGGCGTGGCGTGGCGGCGGCTGGCGGCCCCGGATCGCGGGGGGGGCGGGTCCCCCGCCCCCCGGCGATGGGGGTCCGCCAGCCGCCGGGGGGGCGTGGCGTGGCGGCGGCTGGCGGCCCCGGATCGCGGGGGGGCGGGTCCCCCGCCCCCCGGCGATGGGGGTCCGCCAGCCGCCGGGGGGGCGTGGCGTGGCGGCGGCTGGCGGGCCCCGGATCGCGGGGGGGCGGGTCCCCCGCCCCCCGGCGATGGGGGTCCGCCAGCCGCCGGCGGGGGGTGGCGTGGCGGCGGCTGGCGGCCCCGGATCGCGGGGGGGCGGGTCCCCCGCCCCCCGGCGATGGGGGTCCGCCAGCCGCCGGGGGGGCGTGGCGTGGCGGCGGCTGGCGGCCCCGGATCGCGGGTGGGCGGTCACCCCGCCCCACGGCGATGGAGGTCCCCAGGCGTGGGGGCCGTGATGTGGCGGCGCCTTGGGGCCCACAAGTAGGTGTACACTGCCTGTGGTATTCCGAGTAATAATATAGTTATTACACATCAATGATCGATTTTAGTAATTCTCAATGGTACTAATAATGGGATACCATGGTTAATTTTCATTATTTTAAGTACCTGATTATACAATCTTAGTATTAATTATTAATATTAATGTTAATGAACAATATTATTAGTCCCTAATACTAATCATAATTTTCTTACCCGCAATCCTTTGTATTGATTTAAGTAACATTCATGGTGGATATCATTATTTGAATATTAATGGTGATATTAATATTAATTACCATTCCAAATCGTTAACATTTTAATCCACCATAAATTTTGACGAAGTTTATTGTGATCATTAATATCGATTATTATTATTAATATTTAATATATTTATTAATATTAATAATTGATTGATGCTGATATCCAAAAGGGGGAGGATGTTACTACTTAAAACATCACAAACGATGTACACTGACCCAATGATATTGCTTCAAATTTCGTTCCAAGAAGGGAATATAGACAGGCAATATTGCTGGGAGTAGACACACTCCTGGGATAATGTAATTAATCTTCAGGAGGATGATTGCGATATGATTCCCAATATAGACGTGGCGTGGCGGCGGCTGGCGACCCGGATCGCGGGGGGGCGGGTCCCCCGCCCCCCGGCGATGGGGGTCCGCCAGCCGCCGGGGGGGCGTGGCGTGGCGGCGGCTGGCGGCCCCGGATCGCGGGGGGGCGGGTCCCCCGCCCCCCGGCGATGGGGGTCCGCCAGCCGCCGGGGGGGCGTGGCGTGGCGGCGGCTGGCGGCCCCGGATCGCGGGGGGGCGGGTCCCCCGCCCCCCGGCGATGGGGGTCCGCCAGCCGCCGGGGGGGCGTGGCGTGGCGGCGGCTGGCGGCCCCGGATCGCGGGGGGGCGGGTCCCCCGCCCCCCGGCGATGGGGTCCGCCAGCCGCCGGGGGGGCGTGGCGTGGCGGCGGCTGGCGGCCCCGGATCGCGGGGGGGCGGGTCCCCCGCCCCCCGGCGATGGGGGTCCGCCAGCCGCCGGGGGGGCGTGGCGTGGCGGCGGCTGGCGGCCCCGGATCGCGGGGGGGCGGGTCCCCGCCCCCCGGCGATGGGGGTCCGCCAGCCGCCGGGGGGGCGTGGCGTGGCGGCGGCTGGCGGCCCCGGATCGCGGGGGGGCGGGTCCCCCGCCCCCCGGCGATGGGGGTCCGCCAGCCGCCGGGGGGGCGTGGCGTGGCGGCGGCTGGCGGCCCCGGATCGCGGGGGGGCGGGTCCCCCGCCCCCCGGCGATGGGGGTCCCCAGCCGCCGGGGGGGCGTGGCGTGGCGGCGGCTGGCGGCCCCGGATCGCGGGGGGGCGGGTCCCCCGCCCCCCGGCGATGGGGGTCCGCCAGCCGCCGGGGGGGCGTGGCGTGGCGGCGGCTGGCGGCCCCGGATCGCGGGGGGGCGGGTCCCCCGCCCCCCGGCGATGGGGGTCCGCCAGCCGCCGGGGGGGCGTGGCGTGGCGGCGGCTGGCGGCCCCGGATCGCGGGGGGGGCGGGTCCCCCGCCCCCCGGCGATGGGGGTCCGCCAGCCGCCGGGGGGGCGTGGCGTGGCGGCGGCTGGCGGCCCCGGATCGCGGGGGGGCGGGTCCCCCGCCCCCCGGCGATGGGGGTCCGCCAGCCGCCGGGGGGGCGTGGCGTGGCGGCGGCTGGCGGCCCCGGATCGCGGGGGGGCGGGTCCCCCGCCCCCCGGCGATGGGGGTCCGCCAGCCGCCGGGGGGGCGTGGCGTGGCGGCGGCTGGCGGCCCCGGATCGCGGGGGGGCGGGTCCCCCGCCCCCGGCGATGGGGGTCCGCCAGCCGCCGGGGGGGCGTGGCGTGGCGGCGGCTGGCGGCCCCGGATCGCGGGGGGGCGGGTCCCCCGCCCCCGGCGATGGGGGTCCGCCAGCCGCCGGGGGGGCGTGGCGTGGCGGCGGCTGGCGGCCCCGGATCGCGGGGGGGCGGGTCCCCCGCCCCCCGCGATGGGGGTCCGCCAGCCGCCGGGGGGGCGTGGCGTGGCGGCGGCTGGCGGCCCCGGATCGCGGGGGGGCGGGTCCCCCGCCCCCCGGCGATGGGGGTCCGCCAGCCGCCGGGGGGGCGTGGCGTGGCGGCGGCTGGCGCCCCGGATCGCGGCGGGGCGGGTCCCCCGCCCCCCGGCGATGGGGGTCCGCCAGCCGCCGGGGGGGCGTGGCTGGCGGCGGCTGGCGGCCCCGGATCGCGGGGGGGGCGGTTCCCCCTCCCCCCGGCGATGGGGTTCCGCCGAGCCGCCGGGGGGGCGTGGCGTGGCGGCGGCTGGCGGCCCCGGATCGCGGGGGGCGGGTCCCCCGCCCCCCGGCGATGGGGGTCCGCCAGCCCCGGGGGGGCGTGCGTGGCGGCGGCTGGCGGCCCGGATCGCGGGGGGGCGGGTCCCCCGCCCCCGGCGATGGGGGTTCGCCAGCCGCCGGGGGGGCGTGGCGTGGCGGCGGCTGGCGGCCCCGGATCGCGGGGGGGCGGTCCCCGCCCCCCGGCGATGGGGTCCGCCAGCCGCGGGGGGGCGTGGCGTGGCGGCGGCTGGCGGCCCCGGATCGCGGGGGGCGGGTCCCCCGCCCCCCGGCGATGGGGGTCCGCCAGCCGCCGGGGGGCTTGGCGTGGCGGCGGCTGGCGGCCCCGGATCGCGGGGGGCGGGTCCCCCGCCCCCCGGGGATGGGGTCCGCCAGCCGCCGGGGGGGCGTGGCGTGGCGGCGGCTGGCGGCCCCGGATCGCGGGGGGGCGGGTCCCCCGCCCCCGGCGATGGGGGTCCGCCAGCCGCCGGGGGGGCGTGGCGTGGCGGCGGCTGGCGGCCGCGGATCGCGGGGGGGCGGGTCCCCCGCCCCCCGGCGATGGGGGTCCGCCAGCCGCCGGGGGGGCGTGGCGTGGCGGCGGCTGGCGGCCCCGGATCGCGGGGGGGCGGGTCCCCCGCCCCCCGGCGATGGAGGTCCCCAGGCGTGGGGGCCGTGATGTGGCGGCGCCTTGGGGCCCACAAGTAGGTGTACACTGCCTGTGGTATTCCGAGTAATAATACAGTTATTACACATCAATGATCGATTTTAGTAATTCTCAATGGTACTAATAATGGGATACCATGGTTAATTTTCATTATTTTAAGTACCTGATTATGCAATCTTAGTATTAATTATTAATATTAATGTTAATGAACAATATTATTAGCCCCTAATACTAATCATAATTTTCTTACCCGCAATCCTTTGTATTGATTTAAGTAACATTCATGGTGGATATCATTATTTGAATATTAATGGTGATATTAATATTAATTACCATTCCAAATCGTTAACATTTTAATCCACCATAAATTTTTACGAAGTTTATTGTGATCATTAATATCGATTATTATTATTAATATTTAATATATTTATTAATATTAATATTTGATTGATGCTGATAACCAAAAGGGGGAGGATGTTACTACTTAAAACATCACAAACGATGTACACTGACCCAATGATATTGCTTCAAATTTCCTTCCAAGAAGGGAATATAGACAGGCAATATTGCTGGGAGTAGACACACTCCTGGGATAATGTAATTAATCTTCAGGAGGATGATTGCGATATGATTCCCAATATAGACGTGGCGTGGCGGCGGCTGGCGGCCCCGGATCGCGGGGGGGCGGGTCCCCCGCCCCCCGGCGATGGGGGGTCCGCCAGCCGCCGGGGGGGCGTGGCGTGGCGGCGGCTGGCGGCCCCGGATCGCGGGGGGGCGGGTCCCCCGCCCCCCGGCGATGGGGGTCCGCCAGCCGCCGGGGGGGCGGTGGCGTGGCGGCGGCTGGCGGCCCCGGATCGCGGGGGGGCGGGTCCCCCGCCCCCCGGCGATGGGGGTCCGCCAGCCGCCGGCGGGGGGGTGGCGTGGCGGTGGCTGGCGGCCCCGGATCGCGGGGGGGCGGTCACCCGCCCCACGGCGATGGAGGTCCCCAGGCGTGGGGGCCGTGATGTGGCGGCGCCTTGGGGCCCACAAGTAGGTGTACACTGCCTGTGGTATTCCGAGTAATAATATAGTTATTACACATCAATGATCGATTTTAGTAATTCTCAATGGTACTAATAATGGGATACCATGGTTAATTTTCATTATTTTAAGTACCTGATTATGCAATCTTAGTATTAATTATTAATATTAATGTTAATGAACAATATTATTAGCCCCTAATACTAATCATAATTTTCTTACCCGCAATCCTTTGTATTGATTTAAGTAACATTCATGGTGGATATCATTATTTGAATATTAATGGTGATATTAATATTAATTACCATTCCAAATCGTTAACATTTTAATCCACCATAAATTTTTACGAAGTTTATTGTGATCATTAATATCGATTATTATTATTAATATTTAATATATTTATTAATATTAATAATTGATTGATGCTGATATCCAAAAGGGGGAGGATGTTACTACTTAAAACATCACAAACGATGTACACTGACCCAATGATATTGCTTCAAATTTCCTTCCAAGAAGGGAATATAGACAGGCAATATTGCTGGGAGTAGACACACTCCTGGGATAATGTAATTAATCTTCAGGAGGATGATTGCGATATGATTCCCAATATAGACGTGGCGTGGCGGCGGCTGGCGGCCCCGGATCGCGGGGGGGCGGGTCCCCCGCCCCCCGGCGATGGGGGTCCGCCAGCCGCCGGGGGGGCGTGGCGTGGCGGCGGCTGGCGGCCCCGGATCGCGGGGGGGCGGGTCCCCCGCCCCCCGGCGATGGGGGTCCGCCAGCCGCCGGGGGGGCGTGGCGTGGCGGCGGCTGGCGGCCCCGGATCGCGGAGGGGCGGGTCCCCCGCCCCCCGGCGATGGGGGTCCGCCAGCCGCCGGGGGGGGCGTGGCGTGGCGGCGGCTGGCGGCCCCGGATCGCGGGGGGGCGGTCACCCCGCCCACCGGCGATGGAGGTCCCCAGTCGTGGGGGCCGTGATGTGGCGGCGTCTTGGGGCCCACAAGTAGGTGTACACTGCCTGTGGTATTCCGAGTAATAATATAGTTATTACACATCAATGATCGATTTTAGTAATTCTCAATGGTACTAATAATGGGATACCATGGTTATTTTCATTATTTAAGTACCTGATTATTCAATCTTAGTATTAATTATTAATATTAATGTTAATGAACAATATTATTAGTCCCTAATACTAATCATAATTTTCTTACCCGCAATCCTTTGTATTGATTTAAGTAACATTCATGGTGGATATCATTATTTGAATATTAATGGAGATATTAATATTAATTACCATTCCAAATCGTTAACATTTTAATCCACCATAAATTTTGACGAAGTTTATTGTGATCATTAATATCGATTATTATTATTAATATTTAATATATTTATTAATATTAATATTTGATTGATGCTGATAACCAAAAGGGGGAGGATGTTACTACTTAAAACATCACAAACGATGTACACTGACCCAATGATATTGCTTCAAATTTCCTTCCAAGAAGGGAATATAGACAGGCAATATTGCTGGGAGTAGACACACTCCTGGGATAATGTAATTAATCTTCAGGAGGATGATTGCGATATGATTCCCAATATAGACGTGGCGTGGCGGCGGCTGGCGGCCCCGGATCGCGGGGGGGCGGGTCCCCCGCCCCCCGGCGATGGGGGTCCGCCAGCCGCCGGGGGGGCGTGGCGTGGCGGCGGCTGGCGGCCCCGGATCGCGGGGGGGCGGGTCCCCCGCCCCCCGGCGATGGGGGTCCGCCAGCCGCCGGGGGGGCGTGGCGTGGCGGCGGCTGGCGGCCCCGGATCGCGGGGGGGCGGGTCCCCCGCCCCCCGGCGATGGGGGTCCGCCAGCCGCCGGCGGGGGGGTGGCGTGGCGGTGGCTGGCGGCCCCGGATCGCGGGGGGGCGGTCACCCGCCCCACGGCGATGGAGGTCCCCAGGCGTGGGGGCCGTGATGTGGCGGCGCCTTGGGGCCCACAAGTAGGTGTACACTGCCTGTGGTATTCCGAGTAATAATATAGTTATTACACATCAATGATCGATTTAGTAATTCTCAATGGTACTAATAATGGGATACCATGGTTAATTTTCATTATTTTAAGTACCTGATTATGCAATCTTAGTATTAATTATTAATATTAATGTTAATGAACAATATTATTAGCCCCTAATACTAATCATAATTTTCTTACCCGCAATCCTTTGTATTGATTTAAGTAACATTCATGGTGGATATCATTATTTGAATATTAATGGTGATATTAATATTAATTACCATTCCAAATCGTTAACATTTTAATCCACCATAAATTTTTACGAAGTTTATTGTGATCATTAATATCGATTATTATTATTAATATTTAATATATTTATTAATATTAATAATTGATTGATGCTGATATCCAAAAGGGGGAGGATGTTACTACTTAAAACATCACAAACGATGTACACTGACCCAATGATATTGCTTCAAATTTCCTTCCAAGAAGGGAATATAGACAGGCAATATTGCTGGGAGTAGACACACTCCTGGGATAATGTAATTAATCTTCAGGAGGATGATTGCGATATGATTCCCAATATAGACGTGGCGTGGCGGCGGCTGGCGGCCCCGGATCGCGGGGGGGCGGGTCCCCCGCCCCCCGGCGATGGGGGTCCGCCAGCCGCCGGGGGGGCGTGGCGTGGCGGCGGCTGGCGGCCCCGGATCGCGGGGGGGCGGGTCCCCCGCCCCCCGGCGATGGGGGTCCGCCAGCCGCCGGGGGGGCGTGGCGTGGCGGCGGCTGGCGGCCCCGGATCGCGGAGGGGCGGGTCCCCCGCCCCCCGGCGATGGGGGTCCGCCAGCCGCCGGGGGGGCGTGGCGTGGCGGCGGCTGGCGGCCCCGGATCGCGGGGGGGCGGTCACCCCGCCCCACGGCGATGGAGGTCCCCAGGCGTGGGGGCCGTGATGTGGCGGCGCCTTGGGGCCCACAAGTAGGTGTACACTGCCTGTGGTATTCCGAGTAATAATATAGTTATTACACATCAATGATCGATTTTAGTAATTCTCAATGGTACTAATAATGGGATACCATGGTTAATTTTCATTATTTTAAGTACCTGATTATTCAATCTTAGTATTAATTATTAATATTAATGTTAATGAACAATATTATTAGTCCCTAATACTAATCATAATTTTCTTACCCGCAATCCTTTGTATTGATTTAAGTAACATTCATGGTGGATATCATTATTTGAATATTAATGGAGATATTAATATTAATTACCATTCCAAATCGTTAACATTTTAATCCACCATAAATTTTGACGAAGTTTATTGTGATCATTAATATCGATTATTATTATTAATATTTAATATATTTATTAATATTAATAATTGATTGATGCTGATATCCAAAAGGGGGAGGATGTTACTACTTAAAACATCACAAACGATGTACACTGACCCAATGATATTGCTTCAAATTTCCTTCCAAGAAGGGAATATAGACAGGCAATATTGCTGGGAGTAGACACACTCCTGGGATAATGTAATTAATCTTCAGGAGGATGATTGCGATATGATTCCCAATATAGACGTGGCGTGGCGGCGGCTGGCGGCCCCGGATCGCGGGGGGGCGGGTCCCCCGCCCCCCGGCGATGGGGGTCCGCCAGCCGCCGGGGGGGCGTGGCGTGGCGGCGGCTGGCGGCCCCGGATCGCGGGGGGGCGGGTCCCCCGCCCCCCGGCGATGGGGGTCCGCCAGCCGCCGGGGGGGGCGTGGCGTGGCGGCGGCTGGCGGCCCCGGATCGCGGGGGGGCGGGTCCCCCGCCCCCCGGCGATGGGGGTCCGCCAGCCGCCGGGGGGGCGTGGCGTGGCGGCGGCTGGCGGCCCCGGATCGCGGGGGGGCGGGTCCCCCGCCCCCCGGCGATGGGGGTCCGCCAGCCGCCGGGGGGGCGTGGCGTGGCGGCGGCTGGCGGCCCCGGATCGCGGGGGGGCGGGTCCCCCGCCCCCCGGCGATGGGGGTCCGCCAGCCGCCGGGGGGGGCGTGGCGTGGCGGCGGCTGGCGGCCCGGATCGCGGGGGGGCGGATCACCCGCCCCCCGGCGATGGGGGTCCGCCAGCCGCCGGGGGGGCTGGCGTGGCGGCGGCTGGCGGCCCCGGATCGCGGGGGGGCGGGTCCCCCGCCCCCCGGCGATGGGGGTCCGCCAGCCGCCGGGGGGGCGTGGCGTGGCGGCGGCTGGCGGCCCCGGATCGCGGGGGGGCGGGTCCCCCGCCCCCCGGCGATGGGGGTCCGCCAGCCGCCGGGGGGGCGTGGCGTGGCGGCGGCTGGCGGCCCCGGATCGCGGGGGGGCGGGTCCCCCGCCCCCCGGCGATGGGGGTCCGCCAGCCGCCGGGGGGGCGTGGCGTGGCGGCGGCTGGCGGCCCCGGATCGCGGGGGGGCGGGTCCCCCGCCCCCCGGCGATGGGGGTCCGCCAGCCGCCGGGGGGGCGTGGCGTGGCGGCGGCTGGCGGCCCCGGATCGCGGGGGGGGCGGGTCCCCCGCCCCCGGCGATGGGGGTCCGCCAGCCGCCGGGGGGGCGTGGCGTGGCGGCGGCTGGCGGCCCCGGATCGCGGGGGGGCGCGTCCCCCGCCCCCCGGCGATGGGGGTCCGCCAGCCGCCGGGGGGGCGTGGCGTGGCGGCGGCTGGCGGCCCCGGATCGCGGGGGGGCGGGTCCCCCGCCCCCCGGCGATGGGGGTCCGCCAGCCGCCGGGTGGGGGTGGCGTGGCGGCGGCTGGCGGCCCCGGATCGCGGGGGGGCGGGTCCCCCGCCCCCCGGCGATGGGGGTCCGCCAGCCGCCGGGGGGGGCGTGGCGTGGCGGCGGCTGGCGGCCCCGGATCGCGGGGGGGCGGGTCCCCCGCCCCCCGGCGATGGGGGTCCGCCAGCCGCCGGCGGGGGGTGGCGTGGCGGCGGCTGGCGGCCCCGGATCGCGGGGGGGCGGGTCCCCCGCCCCCCGGCGATGGGGGGTCCGCCAGCCGCCGGGGGGGGCGTGGCGTGGCGGCGGCTGGCGGCCCCGGATCGCGGGTGGGCGGTCACCCCGCCCCACGGCGATGGAGGTCCCCAGGCGTGGGGGCCGTGATGTGGCGGCGCCTTGGGGCCCACAAGTAGGTGTACACTGCCTGTGGTATTCCGAGTAATAATATAGTTATTACACATCAATGATCGATTTTAGTAATTCTCAATGGTACTAATAATGGGATACCATGGTTAATTTTCATTATTTTAAGTACCTGATTATGCAATCTTAGTATTAATTATTAATATTAATGTTAATGAACAATATTATTAGTCCCCTAATACTAATCATAATTTTTCTTACCCGCAATCCTTTGTATTGATTTAAGTAACATTCATGGTGGATAACATTATTTGAATATTAATGGTGATATTAATATTAATTACCATTCCAAATCGTTAACATTTTAATCCACCATAAATTTTGACGAAGTTTATTGTGATCATTATATCGATTATTATTATTAATATTTAATATATTTATTAATATTAATAATTGATTGATGCTGATATCCAAAAGGGGGAGGATGTTACTACTTAAAACATCACAAACGATTACACTGACCCAATGATATTGCTTTCAATTTCCTTCCAAGAGGGAATATAGACAGGCAATATTGCTGGGAGTAGACACACTCCTGGGATAATGTAATTAATCTTCAGGAGGATGATTGCGATATGATTCCCAATATAGACGTGGCGTGGCGGCGGCTGGCGGCCCCGGATCGCGGGGGGGCAGGTCCCCCTCCCCCGCGATGGGGGTCCGCCAGCCGCCGGGGGGCGTGGCGTGGCGGCGGCTGGCGGCCCCGGATCGCGGGGGGCGGGTCCCCCGCCCCCGCGATGGGGGTCGCCAGCCGCCGGGGGGGCGGTGGCGTGGCGGCGGCTGGCGGCCCCGGATCGCGGGGGGGCGGGTCCCCCGCCCCCCGGCGATGGGGGTCCGCCAGCCGCCGGGGGGGCGTGGCGTGGCGGCGGCTGGCGGCCCCGGATCGCGGGGGGGGGGTCCCCCCCCCCGGCGATGGGGGTCCGCCAGCCGCCGGGGGGGCGTGGCGTGGCGGCGGCTGGCGGCCCCGGATCGCGGGGGGCGGGTCCCCCGCCCCCCGGCGATGGGGGTCCGCCAGCCGCCGGGGGGCGTGGCGTGGCGGCGGCTGGCGGCCCCGGATCGCGGGGGGCGGGTCCCCCGCCCCCCGGCGATGGGGGTCCGCCAGCCGCCGGGGGGCGTGGCGTGGCGGCGGCTGGCGGCCCCGGATCGCGGGGGGGCGGGTCCCCCGCCCCCCGGCGATGGGGGTCCGCCAGCCGCCGGGGGGGCGTGGCGTGGCGGCGGCTGGCGGCCCCGGATCGCGGGGGGGCGGGTCCCCCGCCCCCCGGCGATGGGGTCCGCCAGCCGCCGGCGGGGGTGGCGTGGCGGCGGCTGGCGGCCCCGGATCGCGGGGGGCGGGTCCCCCGCCCCCCGGCGATGGGGGTCCGCCAGCCGCCGGGGGGGCGTGGCGTGGCGGCGGCTGGCGGCCCCGGATCGCGGGTGGGCGGTCCCCCGCCCCACGGCGATGGAGGTCCCCAGGCGTGGGGGCCGTGATGTGGCGGCGCCTTGGGGCCCACAAGTAGGTGTACACTGCCTGTGGTATTCCGAGTAATAATATAGTTATTACACACATCAATGATCGATTTTAGTAATTCTCAATGGTACTAATAATGGGATACCATGGTTAATTTTCATTAT
>NW_022143374.1:0-673 GCF_007565055.1 Rhinopithecus roxellana
TTATGTTTCGTGGAGCAGTCCATTAACACTGTCTTTGGGAAACTGAGAAGGGCTTCTTTGGATCACATTGAGGCCTACGCTGATAAAGGAAATTTCATCCGTTCAAACGTGAAAGAGCTTTCTGAGAAACTTCTTTCTGATCTGTGAGTTCTTCTCACAGAGGTACAAACTCTGCCTCAAGAAGCAGTTTGCTAACACTCTCTTCGTGGAATCTGCAAAGTGATATTGGGAGTCTATTGGGGCCCATGTTGATAAAGCAAATATCCTCACATAATAACTAAAGAGAAGCTTTCTGAGAAACTGCATTGCCATGTGTGAATGCAACTCACCAGAGTTACACGTTTCTCTCATTGATCAGTTTGTTAGCACAGTTTTCTGGAAATCTGCAATTAGATACTTCATAGCGCAATGAACATTACAGTGACAAAGGAAATATCCACAGATGAAAACTAGAAAGAAGCTTTCTTAGAAACTTCTTGGTGATGTGTGAATTCATCTCACAGAGTTACACTTATGTTTCGTGGGGCAGTCCATTAACACTGTCTTTGGGGAAACTGAGAAGGGCTTCTTTGGATCACATTGAGGCCTACGCTGATAAAGGAAATTTCATCCGTTCAAAACGTGAAAGAAGCTTTCTGAGAAACTTCTTTCTGATCTGGGAGTTTTCCTCCAC
>NW_022143375.1:0-43395 GCF_007565055.1 Rhinopithecus roxellana
GGCAGTTTCCTCAGAAGCTTCTCTTTAGTTATTATGTGAGATATTTCCTTTATCACCATGGGCCCCAATAGGCTCCCAAATATCACTTTGCAGATTCCACGAAAAGAGTGTTAGCAAACTGCTTCTTGAGGCAGAGGTTGTAACTCTGTGAGATGAACTCACAGATCAGAAAGAAGTTTCTCAGAAAGCTTCTTTCACGGTTTGAACGGATGTGAAATTTCCTTTATCAGCGTAGGCCTCAAAGTGGTCTAAAGAAGCCCTTCTCAGAATCCTCAAGACAGTGTTAACGGACTGCTCCACGAAACATAAGTGTAACTCTGTGAGATGAATTCACACATCACCAAGAAGTTCTAAGAAAGCTTCTTTCTAGTTTTCATCTCTGGATATTCCTTGTCACTGTATGTTCATTGCGCTATGAAGTATCTAATTGCAGATTTCCAGAAAACTGTGCTAACAAACTGATCACTGAAGAGAAACGTGTAACTCTGTGAGTTGCATTCACACATGGCAATGCAGTTTCTCAGAAAGCTTCTCTTTAGTTATTATGTGAGGATTTCCTTTATCACCATGGGCCCCAATAGGCTCCCAAATATCACTTTGCAGATTCCACGAAAAGAGTGTTAGCAAACTGCTTCTTGAGGCAGAGGTTGTAACTCTGTGAGATGAACTCAGCAGATCAGAAAGAAGTTTCTCAGAAAGCTTCTTCACGTTTTGAACGGATGAAATTTCCTTTATCAGCGTAGGCCTCAATGTGATCCAAAGAAGCCCTTCTCAGATTCCTCAAAGACAGTGTTAATGGACTGCTCCACGAAACATAAGTGTAACTCTGTGAGATGAATTCACACATCACCAAGAAGTTTCTAAGAAAGCTTCTTTCTAGTTTTCATCTGTGGATATTTCCTTTGTCACTGTAATGTTCATTGCGCTATGAAGTATCTAATTGCAGATTTCCAGAAAACTGTGCTAACAAACTGATCACTGAAGAGAAACGTGTAACTCTGTGGGTTGCATTCACACTTGGCAATGCAGTTTCTCAGAAAGCTTCTCTTTAGTTATTATGTGAGGATATTTCCTTTATCACCATGGGCCCCAATAGGCTCCCAAATATCACTTTGCAGATTCCACGAAAAGAGTGTTAGCAAACTGCTTCTTGAGGCAGAGGTTGTAACTCTGTGAGATGAACTCACAGATCAGAAAGAAGTTTCTCAGAAAGCTTCTTTCACGTTTTGAACGGATGAAATTTCCTTATCAGCGTAGGCCTCAATATGCCGAAAGAAGCCCTTCTCAGATTCCTCAAGACAGTGTTAATGGACTGCTCCACGAAACATAAGTGTAACTCTGTGAGATGAATTCACACATCACCAAGAAGTTTCTAAGAAAGCTTCTTTCTAGTTTTCATCTCTGGATATTTCCTTTGTCACTGTAATGTTCATTGCGCTATGAAGTATCTAATTGCAGATTTCCAGAAAACTGTGCTAACAACTGATCACTGAAGAGAAACGTGTAACTCTGTGAGTTGCATTCACACATGGCAATGCAGTTTCTCAGAAGCTCTTTAGTTATTATGTGAGGATATTTCCTTTATCACCATGGGCCCCAATAGGCTCCCAAATATCACTTTGCAGATTCCACGAAAAGAGTGTTAGCAAACTGCTTCTTGAGGCAGAGGTTGTAACTCTGTGAGATGAACTCACAGATCAGAAAGAAGTTTCTCAGAAAGCTTCTTTCACGTTTGAATGAATGATGAAATTTCCTTTATCAGCGTAGGCCTCAAAGTGGTCCTAAAGAAGCCCTTCTCAATTCCTCAAAGACAGTGTTAACGGATGCTCCACGAAACATAAGTGTAACTCTGTGAGATGAATTCACACATCACCAAGAAGTTTCTAAGAAAGCTTCTTTCTAGTTTTCATCTCTGGATATTTCATTTCTCACTGTTATGTTCATTGCGCTATGAAGTATCTAATGCAGATTTCCAGAAAACTGTGCTAACAAACTGATCACTGAAGAGAAACGTGTAACTCTGTGAGTTGCATTCACACATGGCAATGCAGTTTCTCAGAAAGCTTCTCTTTAGTTATTATGAGGATATTTCCTTTATTACCATGGGCCCCAATAGGCTCCCAAATATCACTTTGCAGATTCCACGAAAAGAGTGTTAGCAAAACTGCTTCTTGAGGCAGAGGTTGTAACTCGTGAGATGAACTCACAGATCAGAAAGAAGTTTCTCAGAAAGCTTCTTTCACGTTTGAACGGATGAAATTTCCTTTATCAGCGTAGGCCTCAATATGATCCAAAGAAGCCCTTCTTCAGATTCCTCAAAGACAGTGTTAACGGACTGCTCACGAAACATAAGTGTAACTCTGTGAGATGAATTCACACATCACCAAGAAGTTTCTAAGAAAGTTTCTTTCTAGTTTTCATCTCTGGATATTTCCTTTGTCACTGTAATGTTCATTGCGCTATGAAGTATCTAATTGCAGATTTCCAGAAACTGTGCTAACAAACTGATCACTGAAGAGAAACGTGTAACTCTGTGAGTTGCATTCCACACTGGCAATGCAGTTTCTCAGAAAGCTTCTCTTTAGTTATTATGTGAGGATTTTCCCTTTATCACCATGGGCCCCAATAGGCTCCCAAATATCACTTTGCAGATTCCACGAAAGAGTGTAGCAAACTGCTTCTTGAGGCAGAGGTTGTAACTCTGTGAGATGAACTCACAGATCAGAAAGAAGTTTCTCAGAAAGCTTCTTTCTCATTTTTATTGGAAGATGTTTCCATTGGCCCCATTGTTTTCAAAGGGATCGGGAATATCTGTTCTCAGATTCCACACAAATAGGCCTAGGCCACGGCCCCACGAAATATACCGCTGCAACTTAGTGAGTTGAATTCACACATCACATAGCGTTTCTCAGAAAGCTTCTTTCTTTAGTAAGACGAGGTTATTTGTGGTCTTGGAGCGCCACCGTGTGTCCTATTGCAGATTCTGCGAAAATTCTGCTAGCGAGTTTCTCAGTGGAAACAATGATGGACATCTGTGGGCTGAATTCACCCACAACAAAGAAGTTTTGAGAAGCCTTCTCTGCAGGTTTCTCTGAGGATAGTTCCTTATTCAGCATGCGATTCAACGATATCCAAGACATCACATCTGAGATTCCTCAAAATGAGTGCTAGGAAACTCCCCCGAGAACGGGTGATAGAACACTGTGAAATGAATTCACATTATCACAAAGCAGTTTCTCACAAAGCTTGGTTCCGCTTTCTCTTGAAGGATATTTCCTTTCTCCTTCTATTCTTCAAAGCTATCTGAAATATCACTTCTCAATCCACGGAAACCAGTCCAAAGAAACGGCTCCAAAGAACACTGGCGTAAGTCTGTGAGTTGCATTCACACATGGCAATGCAGTTTCTCAGAAAGCTTCTCTTTAGTTATTATGTGAGGATATTTCCTTTATCACATGGGCCCCAATAGGCTCCCAAATATCACTTTGCAGATTCCACGAAAGAGTGTTAGCAACTGCTTCTTGAGGCAGAGGTTGTAACTCTGTGAGATGAACTCACAGATCAGAAAGAAGTTTCTGCAGAAAGCTTCTTCACGTGTTGACGGATGAAAATTTCCTTTATCAGCGTAGGCCTCAATGTGATCCAAAGAAGCCCTTCTCAGATCCTCAAAGACAGTGTTAATGGACTGCTCCACGAAACATAAGTGTAACTCTGTGAGATGAATTCACACATCACCAAGAAGATTCTAAGAAAGCTTCTTTCTAGTTTTCATCTCTGGGATATTTCCCTTTGTCACTGTAATGTTCATTGCGCTATGAAGTATCTAATTGCAGATTTCCAGAAAACTGTGCTAACAAAACTGATCACTGAAGAGAAACGTGTAACTCTGTGGGTTGACTTCACACATTGGCAATGCAGTTTCTCAGAAGCTTCTCTTTAGTTATTATGTTGAGGATATTTCCTTTATTACCATGGGCCCCAATAGGCTCCCAAATATCACTTTGCAGATTCCACGAAAAGAGTGTTAGCAAACTGCTTCTTGAGGCAGAGGTTGTAACTCTGTGAGATGAACTCACAGATCAGAAAGAAGTTTCTCAGAAAGCTTTTCACGGTTTGAACGGATGAAATTTCCTTTATCAGCGTAGGCCTCAAAGTGATCAAAGAAGCCCTTCTCAGATCCTCAAAGACAGTGTTAACGGACTGCTCCACGAAACATAAGTGTAACTCTGTGAGATGAATTCACACATCACCAAGAAGTTTCTAAGAAAGCTTCTTTCTAGTTTTCATCTGTGGATATTTCCTTTGTCACTGTATGTTCATTGCGCTATGAAGTATCTAATTGCAGATTTCCAGAAAACTGTGCTAACAAACTGATCACTGAAGAGAAACGTGTAACTCTGTGGGTTGCATTCACACATGGCAATGCAGTTTCTCAGAAAGCTTCTCTTTAGTTATTATGTGAGGATATTTCCTTTATACCATGGGCCCAATAGGCTCCCAAATATCACTTTGCAGATTCCACGAAAAGAGTGTTAGCAAACTGCTTCTTGAGGCAGAGGTTGTAACTCTGTGAGATGAACTCACAGATCAGAAAGAAGTTCTCAGAAAGCTTCTTTCACGTTTTGAACGGATGAAATTTCCTTTATCAGCGTAGGCCTCAATAGTGATCCAAAGAAGCCCTTCTCAGAATTCCTCAAAGACAGTGTTAATGGACTGCTCCACGAAACATAAGTGTAACCTCTGTGAGATGAATTCACACATCACCAAGAAGTTTCTAAGAAAGCTTCTTTCTAGTTTTCATCTCTGGATATTTCCTTTGTCACTGTATGTTCATTGCGCTATGAAGTATCTAATTGCAGATTTCCAGAAAACTGTGCTAACAAACTGATCACTGAAGAGAAACGTGTAACTCTGTGAGTTGCATTCACACTTGGCATGCAGTTTCTCAGAAAGCTTCTCTTTAGTTATTATGTGAGGATATTTCCTTTATCACCATGGGCCCCATAGGCTCCCAAATATCACTTTGCAGATTCCACGAAAGAGTGTAGCAAACTGCTTCTTGAGGCAGAGGTTGTAACTCTGTGAGATGAACTCACAGATCAGAAAGAAGTTTCTCAGAAAGCTTCTTTCACGTTTTGAACGGATGAAATTTCCTTTATCAGCGTAGGCCTCAATATGATCCAAAGAAGCCCTTCTCAGATTCCTCAAAGACAGTGTTAATGGACGCTCCACGAAACATAAGTGTAACTCTGTGAGATGAATTCACACATCACCAAGAAGTTTCTAAGAAAGCTTCTTTCTAGTTTTCATCTGTGGATATTTCCTTTGTCACTGTATGTTCATTGCGCTATGAAGTATCTAATTGCAGATTTCCAGAAAACTGTGCTAACAAACTGATCACAGAAGAGAAACGTGTAACTCTGTGGTTGCATTCACACATGGCAATGCAGTTTCTCAGAAAGCTTCTCTTTAGTTATTATGTGAGGATATTTCCTTTATCACCATGGGCCCCAATAGGCTCCCAAATATCACTTTGCAGATTCCACGAAAGAGTGTTAGCAAATGCTTCTTGAGGCAGAGGTTGTAACTCTGTGAGATGAACTCACAGATCAGAAAGAAGTTTCTCAGAAGATTCTCTTTCACGGTTTTGAACGGATGAAATTTCCTTTATCAGCGTAGGCCTCAAAGTGTAAAGAAGCCCTTCTCAGATTCCTCAAAGACAGTGTTAACGGACTGCTCCACGAAACATAAGTGTAACTCTGTGAGATGAATTCACACATCACCAAGAAGTTTCTAAGAAAGCTCTTTCTAGTTTTCATCTCTGGATATTCCTTTGTCACTGTAATGTTCATTGCGCTATGAAGTATCTAATTGCAGATTTCCAGAAAACTGTGCTAACAAACTGATCACTGAAGAGAAACGTGTAACTCTGTGGGTTGCATTCACACTTGGCAATGCAGTTTCTCAGAAAGCTTCTCTTTAGTTATTAGTGAGGATATTTCCTTTATACCATGGGCCCCAATAGGCTCCCAAATATCACTTTGCAGATTCCACGAAAAGAGTGTTAGCAAACTGCTTCTTGAGGCAGAGGTTGTAACTCTGTGAGATGAACTCACAGATCAGAAAGAAGTTTCTCAGAAAGCTTCTTTCACGTTTTGAACGGATGAAATTTCCTTTATCAGCGTAGGCCTCAATATGATCCAAAGAAGCCCTTCTCAGATTCCTCAAAGACAGTGTTAATGGACTGCTCCACGAAACATAAGTGTAACTCTGTGAGATGAATTCACACATCACCAAGAAGTTTCTAAGAAAGCTTCTTTCTAGTTTTCATCTGTGGATATTTCCTTTGTCACTGTAATGTTCATTGCGCTATGAAGTATCTAATTGCAGATTTCCAGAAAACTGTGCTAACAAACTGATCACTGAAGAGAACGTGTAACTCTGTGAGTTGCATTCACACATGGCAATGCAGTTTCTCAGAAAGCTTCTCTTTAGTTATATGTGAGGATATTTCCTTTATCACCATGGGCCCCAATAGGCTCCCAAATATCACTTTGCAGATTCCACGAAAAGAGTGTTAGCAACTGCTTCTTAGGCAGAGGTTGTAACTCTGTGAGATGAACTCACAGATCAGAAAGAAGTTTCTCAGAAAGCTTCTTTCACGGTTTGAACGGATGAAATTTCCTTTATCAGCGTAGGCCTCAATGTGATCCAAAGAAGCCCTTCTCAGATTCCTCAAAGACAGTGTTAATGGACTGCTCCACGAAACATAAGTGTAACTCTGTGAGATGAATTCACACATCACCAAGAAGTTTCTAAGAAAGCTTTTTCTAGTTTCATCTGTGGATATTTCTTTGTCACTGTAATGTTCATTGCGCTATGAAGTATCTAATTGCAGATTTCCAGAAAACTGTGCTAACAAACTGATCACTGAGAGAAAGTGTAACTCTGTGGTTGCATTCACACATGGCAATGCAGTTTCTCAGAAAGCTTCTCTTTAGTTATTATGTGAGGATATTCCTTTATCACCATGGGCCCCAATAGGCTCCCAAATATCACTTTGCAGATTCCACGAAAGAGTGTTAGCAAACTGCTTCTTGAGGCAGAGGTTGTAACTCTGTGAGATGAACTCACAGATCAGAAAGAAGTTTCTCAGAAAGCTCTTTCTCATTTTTATTGGAAGATGTTTCCATTGGCCCCATTGTTTTCAAAGGGATCGGGAATATCTGTTCTCAGATTCCTCAAAGACAGTGTTAATGGACTGCTCCACGAAACATAAGTGTAACTCTGTGAGATGAATTCACACATCACCAAGAAGTTTCTAAGAAAGCTTCTTTCTAGTTTTCATCTGTGGATATTTCCTTTGTCACTGTAATGTTCATTGCGCTATGAAGTATCTAATTGCAGATTTCCAGAAAACTGTGCTAACAAACTGATCACTGAAGAGAAACGTGTAACTCTGTGAGTTGCATTCACACACGGCAATGCAGTTTCTCAGAAAGCTTCTCTTAGTTATTATGTGAGGATATTTCCTTTATACCATGGGCCCCAATAGGCTCCCAAATATCACTTTGCAGATTCCACGAAAAGAGTGTTAGCAAACTGCTTCTTGAGGCAGAGGTTGTAACTCTGTGAGATGAACTCACAGATCAGAAAGAAGTTTCTCAGAAAGCTTCTTTCACGTTTGAACGGATGAAATTTCCTTTATCAGCGTAGGCCTCAATGTGATCCAAAGAAGCCCTTCTCAGTTTCCCCAAAGACAGTGTTAATGGACTGCTCCACGAAACATAATTGTACTTCTGAGAGATGAATTCACACATCACCAAGAAGTTTCTAGGAAGCTTCTTTCTAGTTTTCAATTGTGGATATTTCCTTTGTCACTGTAATGTTCATTGCGCTATGAAGTATCTAATTGGAGATTTCCAGAAAACTGTGCAAACAAACTGATCACTGAAGAGAAACGTGTAACTCTGTGAGTTGCATTCACACATGACAATGCAGTTTCTCAGAAAGCTTCTCTTTAGTTATTATGTGAGGATATTTCCTTTATCACCATGGGCCCCAATAGGCTCCCAAATATCACTTTGCAGATTCCACGAAAAGAGTGTTAGCAAACTGCTTCTTGAGGCAGAGGTTGTAACTCTGTGAGATGAACTCACAGATCAGAAAGAAGTTTCTCAGAAAGCTTCTTTCTCATTTTTATTGGAAGATGTTTCCATTGGCCCCATTGTTTTCAAAGGGATCGGGAATATCTGTTCTCAGATTCCACACAAATAGGCCTAGGCCACGGCCCCACGAAATACCGCTGCAACTTAGTGAGTTGAATTCACACATCACATAGCGTTTCTCAGAAAGCTTCTTTCTTTAGTAAGACGAGGTTATTTGTGGTCTTGGAGCGCCACCGTGTGTCCTATTGCAGATTCTGCGAAAATTCTGCTAGCGAGTTTCTCAGTGGAAACAATGATGGACATCTGTGGGCTGAATTCACCCACAACAAAGAAGTTTTTGAGAAGCCTTCTCTGCAGGTTTCTCTGAGGATAGTTCCTTATTCAGCATGCGATTCAACGATATCCAAGACATCACATCTGAGATTCCTCAAAATGAGTGCTAGGAAACTCCCCCGAGAACGGGTGATAGAACACTGTGAAATGAATTCACATATCACAAAGCAGTTTCTCACAAAGCTTGGTTCCGCTTTCTCTTGAAGGATATTTCCTTTCTCCTTCTATTCTTCAAAGCTATCTGAAATATCACTTCTCAGAATCCACGGAAACAGTCCAAAGAAACGGCTCCAAAGAACACTGGCGTAAGTCTGTGAGTTGCATTCACATGGCAATGCAGTTTCTCAGAAAGCTTCTCTTTAGTTATTATGTGAGGATATTTCCTTTATCACCATGGGCCCCAATAGGCTCCCAAATATCACTTTGCAGATTCCACGAAAAGAGTGTTAGCAAACTGCTTCTTGAGGCAGAGGTTGTAACTCTGTGAGATGAACTCACAGATCAGAAAGAAGTTTCTCAGAAAGCTTCTTTCACGTTTGAACGGATGAAATTTCCTTTATCAGCGTAGGCCTCAATAGTGATCAAAGAAGCCCTTCTCAGATTCCTCAAAGACAGTGTTAATGGACTGCTCCAAGAAACATAAGTGTAACTCTGTGAGATGAATTCACCACATCACCAAGAAGTTTCTAAGAAAGCTTCTTTCTAGTTTTCATCTGTGGATATTTCATTTGTCACTGTAATGTTCATTGCGCTATGAAGTATCTAATTGCAGATTTCCAGAAAACTGTGCTAACAAACTGATCACTGAAGAGAAACGTGTAACTCTGTGAGTTGCATTCACACATGGCAATGCAGTTTCTCAGAAAGCTTCTCTTTAGTTATATGTGAGGATATTTCCTTTATCACCATGGGCCCCAAATAGGCTCCCAATATCACTTTGCAGATTCCACGAAACAGTGTTAGCAAACTGCTTCTTTGAGGCAGAGGTTGTAACTCTGTGAGATGAACTCACAGATCAGAAAGAAGTTCTCAGAAAGCTTCTTTCACGGTTTGAACGGATGAAATTCCTTTATCAGCGTAGGCCTCAAAGTGGTCTAAAGAAGCCCTTCTCAGAATCCTCAAAGACAGTGTTAACGGACTTGCCTCCACGAAACATAAGTGTAACTCTGTGAGATGAATTACACAATCACCAAAGAGGTTCTAAGAAGCTTCTTTCTAGTTTTCATCTCTGGATAATTCCTTTGTCACTGTAATGTTCATTGCGCTATGAAGTATCTAATTGCAGATTTCCAGAAAAACTGTGCTAACAAACTGATCACTGAAGAGAACGTGTAACTCTGTGGTTGCATTCACACATGGCAATGCAGTTTCTCAGAAAGCTTCTCTTTAGTTATTATGTGAGGATATTTCCTTTATTACCATGGGCCCCAATAGGCTCCCAAATATCACTTTGCAGATTCCACGAAAAGAGTGTTAGCAAACTGCTTCTTGAGGCAGAGGTTGTAACTCTGTGAGATGAACTCACAGATCAGAAAGAAGTTTCTCAGAAAGCTTCTTTCACGTTTGAACGGATGAAATTTCCTTTATCAGCGTAGGCCTCAATATGATCCAAAGAAGCCCTTCTCAGATTCCTCAAAGACAGTGTTAATGGACTGCTCCACGAAACATAAGTGTAACTCTGTGAGATGAATTCACACATCACCAAGAAGTTTCTAAGAAAGCTTCTTTCTAGTTTTCATCTGTGGATATTTCCTTTGTCACTGTAATGTTCATTGCGCTATGAAGTATCTAATTGCAGATTTCCAGAAAACTGTGCTAACAAACTGATCACTGAAGAGAACGTGTAACTCTGTGAGTTGCATTCACACATGGCAATGCAGTTTCTCAGAAAGCTTCTCTTTAGTTATTATGTGAGGATATTTCCTTTATCACCATGGGCCCAATAGGCTCCCAAATATCACTTTGCAGATTCCACGAAAAGAGTGTTAGCAAACTGCTTCTTGAGGCAGAGGTTGTAACTCTGTGAGATGAACTCACAGATCAGAAAGAAGTTTCTCAGAAAGCTTCTTTCACGTTTTGAACGGATGAAATTTCCTTTATCAGCGTAGGCCTCAATGGATCCAAAGAAGCCCTTCTCAGATTCCTCAAAGACAGTGTTAATGGACTGCTCCACGAAACATAAGTGTAACTCTGTGAGATGAATTCACACATCACCAAGAAGTTTCTAAGAAAGCTTCTTTCTAGTTTTCATCTCTGGATATTTCCTTTGTCACTGTAATGTTCATTGCGCTATGAAGTATCTAATTGCAGATTTCCAGAAAACTGTGCTAACAAACTGATCACTGAAGAGAAACGTGTAACTCTGGGTTGCATTCACACTTGGCAATGCAGTTTCTCAGAAAGCTTCTCTTTAGTTATTATGTGAGGATATTTCCTTTATACCATGGGCCCCAATAGGCTCCCAAATATCACTTTGCAGATTCCACGAAAAGAGTGTTAGCAAACTGCTTCTTGAGGCAGAGGTTGTAACTCTGTGAGATGAACTCACAGATCAGAAAGAAGTTTCTCAGAAAGCTTCTTTCTCATTTTTATTGGAAGATGTTTCCATTGGCCCCATTGTTTTCAAAGGGATCGGGAATATCTGTTCTCAGATTCCACACAAATAGGCCTAGGCCACGGCCCCACGAAATACCGCTGCAACTTAGTGAGTTGAATTCACACATCACATAGCGTTTCTCAGAAAGCTTCTTTCTTTAGTAAGACGAGGTTATTTGTGGTCTTGGAGCGCCACCGTGTGTCCTATTGCAGATTCTGCGAAAATTCTGCTAGCGAGTTTCTCAGTGGAAACAATGATGGACATCTGTGGGCTGAATTCACCCACAACAAAGAAGTTTTTGAGAAGCCTTCTCTGCAGGTTTCTCTGAGGATAGTTCCTTATTCAGCATGCGATTCAACGATATCCAAGACATCACATCTGAGATTCCTCAAAATGAGTGCTAGGAAACTCCCCCGAGAACGGGTGATAGAACACTGTGAAATGAATTCACATAGCACAAAGCAGTTTCTCACAAAGCTGGGTTCCTCTTCGCCTTCTCTTGAAGGATATTTCCTTTCTCCTTCTATTCTTCAAAGCTATCTGAAATATCACTCTCAGAATCCACGGAAACAGTCCAAAGAAACGGCTCCAAAGAACACTGGCGTAAGTCTGTGAGTTGCATCACACATGGCAATGCAGTTTCTCAGAAAGCTTCTCTTTAGTTATTATGTGAGGATATTTCCTTTATCACCATGGCCCCAATAGGCTCCCAAATATCACTTTGCAGATTCCACGAAAAGAGTGTTAGCAAACTGCTTCTTGAGGCAGAGGTGTAACTCTGTGAGATGAACTCACAGATCAGAAAGAAGTTTCTCAGAAAGCTTCTTTCACGTTTTGAACGGATGAAATTTCCTTTATCAGCGTAGGCCTCAATATGATCCAAAGAAGCCCTTCTCAGATTCCTCAAAGACAGTGTTAATGACTGCTCCACGAAACATAAGTGTAACTCTGTGAGATGAATTCACAACATCACCAAGAAGTTTCTAAGAAAGCTTCTTTCTAGTTTTCATCTGTGGATATTTCCATTGTCACTGTAATGTTCATTGCGCTATGAAGTATCTAATTGCAGATTTCCAGAAAACTGTGCTAACAAACTGATCACTGAAGAGAAACGTGTAACTCTGTGGAGTTGCATTCACACATGGCAATGCAGTTTCTCAGAAAGCTTCTCTTTAGTATTATGTGAGGATATTTCCTTTATCACCATGGGCCCCAATAGGCTCCCAAATATCACTTTGCAGATTCCCACGAAAAGAGTGTTAGCAAACTGCTTCTTGAGGCAGAGGTTGTAACTCTGTGAGATGAACTCACAGATCAGAAAGAAGTTTCTCAGAAAAGCTTCTTTCATACGGTTTGAACGGATGAAATTTCCTTTATCAGCGTAGGACTCAAAGTGGATCTAAAGAAGGGCCCTTCTCAGATTCCTCAAAGACAGTGTTAACGGACTGCTCCACGAAACATAAGTGTAACTCTTGAGATGAATTCACACATCACCAAGAAGGTTCTAAGAAAGCTTCTTTCTAGTTTTCATCTGTGGATATTCCTTTGTCACTGTAATGTTCATTGCGCTATGAAGTATCTAATTGCAGATTTCCAGAAAACTGTGCTAACAAACTGATCACTGAAGAGATAACGGGTAACTCTGTGAGTTGCCATTCACACTTGGCAATGCAGTTTCTCAGAAAGCTTCTCTTTAGTTATTATGTGAGGATATTTCCTTTATTCACCATGGGCCCCAATAGGCTCCCAATATCACTTTGCAGATTCCACGAAAAGAGTGTTAGCAAACTGCTTCTTGAGGCAGAGGTTGTAACTCTGTGAGATGAACTCACAGATCAGAAGAAAGTTTCTCAGAAAGCTTCTTTCACGTTTTGAACGGATGAAATTTCCTTTATCAGCGTAGGCCTCAATAGTGATCCTAAAGAAGCCCTTCTCAGAATTCCTCAAGACAGTGTTAACTGGACTGCTCCACGAAACATAAGTGTAACTCTGTGAGATGAATTCACACATCACCAAGAAGTTTCTAAGAAAGCTTCTTTCTAGTTTTCATCTCTGGATATTTCCTTTGTCACTGTAATGTTCATTGCGCTATGAAGTATCTAATTGCAGATTTCCAGGAAAACTGTGCTAACAAAACTGATCACTGAAGAGAAACGTGTAACTCTGTGGAGTTGCATTCACACTTGGCAATGCAGTTTCTCAGAAAGCTTCTCTTTAGTTATTATGTGAGGATATTTCCTTTATCACCATGGGCCCCAATAGGCTCCCAAATATCACTTTGCAGCTTCCACGAAAAGAGTGTTAGCAAACTGCTTCTTGAGGCAGAGGTTGTAACTCTGTGAGATGAACTCACAGATCAGAAAGAAGTTTCTCAGAAAAGCTTCTTTCACGGTTTGAACGGATGAAATTTCCTTATCAGCGTAGGCCTCAAGGTGATCCAAAGAAGCCCTTCTCAGATCCTCAAGACAGTGTTAATGGACTGCTCCACGAAACATAAGTGTAACTCTGTGAGATGAATTCACACATCACCAGAAGTTTCTAAGAAAGCTTCTTCTAGTTTTCATCTGCTGGATATTTCCTTTGTCACTGTATGTTCATTGCGCTATGAAGTATCTAATTGCAGATTTCCAGAAAAACTGGTGCTAAACAAACTGATCACTGAAGAGAAACGTGTAACTCTGTGAGTTGCATTCACACTTGGCAATGCAGTTTCTTCTCAGAAAGCTTCTCTTTAGTTATTATGTGAGGATATTTCCTTTATCACCATGGGCCCCAATAGCTCCCAAATATCACTTTGCAGATTCCCATGAAAAGAGTGTTAGCAAACTGCTTCTTGAGGCAGAGGTTGTAACTCTGTGAGATGAACTCACAGATCAGAAAGAAAGTTTCTTCAGAAAGCTTCTTTCAACGGTTTGAACGGATGAAATTTCCTTTATCAGCGTAGGCCTCAATGTGATCCAAAGAAGCCCTTCTCAGATTCCTCAAAGACAGTGTTAAGGACTGCTCTCCACGAACATAAGTGTAACTCTGTGAGATGAATTCACACATCACCAAGAAGTTTCTAAGAAAGCTTCTTTCTAGTTTTCATCTCTGGATATTTCCTTTGTCACTGTAATGTTCATTGCGCTATGAAGTATCTAATTGCAGATTTCCAGAAAACTGTGTGCTAACAAAACTGATCACATGAAGAGAAACGTGTAACTCTGTGAGTTGCATTCACACATGGCAATGCAGTTTCTCAGAAAGCTTCTCTTTAGTTATTATGTGAGGATTTTCCTTTATCAACCATGGGCCCCAATAGGCTCCCAAATATCACTTGCAGATTCCACGAAAAGAGTGTTAGCAAACTGCTTCTTGAGGCAGAGGTTGTAACTCTGTGAGATGAACTCACAGATCAGAAAGAAGTTCTCGAGAAAGCTTCTTTCACGTTTTGGAACGGATGAATTTCCTTTATCAGCGTAGGCCTCAATGATGATCCAAAGAAGCCCTTCTCAGATTCCTCAAAGACAGTGTTAATGGACTGCTCCACGAAACATAAGGTTAACTACTCTGTGAGATGAATTCACACATCACCAAGAAGTTTCTAATAAAGCTTCTTTCTAGTTTTCATCTCTGGATATTTCCTTTGTCACTGTAATGTTCATTGCGCTATGAAGTATCTAATTGCAGATTTCCAGAAAACTGTGCTAAACAAACTGATCACTGAAGAGAAACGTGTAACTCTGTGAGTTGCATTCACACTTGGCAATGCAGTTTCTCAGAAAGCTTTCTCTTTAGTATTATGTGAGGATATTTCCTTTATCACCATGGGCCCCAATAGGCTCCCAAATATCACTTGTGCAGATTCCACGAAAAGAGTGTTAGCAAACTGCTTCTTGAGGCAGAGGTTGTAACTCTGTGAGATGAACTCACAGATCAGAAAGAAGTTTCTCAGAAAGCTTCTTTCACGGTTTGAACGGTGAAAATTTCCTTTATCCAGCGTAGGCCTCAAGTGAGTCTAAAGAAGCCCTTCTCAGAATCCTCAAGACAGTGTTAAAGGACTGCTCCACGAAACATAAGTGTAACTCTGTGAGATGAATTCACACATCAACCAAGAAGTTTCTAAGGAAAGCTTCTTTCTAGTTTTCATCTCGTGGATATTTCATTTCTCACTGTTATGTTCATTGCGCTATGGAAGTATCTAATTGCAGGATTTCCAGAAAACTGTGCTAACAAAACTGATCACTGAAAGAGAAAAACGTGTAACTCTGTGAGTTGCATTCACACATGGCAATGCAGTTTCTCAGAAAGCTTCTCTTTAGTTATTATGTGAGGATATTTCCGTTATCACCATGGGCCCCAATAGGCGCCCAAATATCACTTTGCAGATTCCCCGAAAAGAGTGTTAGCAAACTGCTTCTTGAGGCAGAGGTTGTAACTCTGTGAGATGAACTCACAGATCAGAAAGAAGTTTCTGCAGAAAGCTTCTTTCACGTTTTGAACGGATGAAATTTCCTTTATCAGCGTAGGCCTCAATGTGATCCAAAGAAGGCCCTTCTCAGATTCCTCAAAGACAGTGTTAATGGACTTGCTCCACGAAACATAAGTGTAACTCTGTGAGATGAATTCACACATCACCAGAAGTTTCTAAGAAAGCTTCTTTCTAGTTTTCATCTCTGGATATTTCCTTTGTCACTGTAATGTTCATTGCGCTATGAAGTATCTAATTGCAGATTTTCCAGAAAACTGTGCTAACAAACTGATCACTGAAGAGAAACGTGTAACTCTGTGGGTTGCATTCACACTTGCAATGGCAGTTTCTCAGAAAGCTTCTCTTTAGTATTATGTGAGGATATTTCCTTTATAACCATGGGCCCCAATAGGCTCCCAAATATCACTTTGCAAGATTCCACGAAAAGAGTGTTAGCAAACTGCTTCTTGAGGCAGAGGTTGTAACTCTGTGAGATGAACTCACAGATCAGAAAGAAGTTTCTTCAGAAAGCTTCTTTCACGTTTTGAACGGATGAAATTTCCTTTATCAGCGTAGGGCCTCAATATGATCCAAAGAAGCCCTTCTCAGATTCTCAAAAGAGCAGTGTTAATGGACTGCTCCACGAAACATAAGTGTAACTCTGTGAGATGAATTCACACATCACCAAGAAGTTTCTAAGAAAGCTTCTTTCTAGTTTTCATCTCTGGATATTTCCTTTGGTCACTGTAATGTTCATTGCGCTATGAAGTATCTAATTGGCAGATTTCCAGAAAACTGTGCTAACAAACTGATCACATGAAGAGAAACGTGTAAACTCTGTGAGTTGCATTCACACATGGCAATGCAGTTCTCTCAGAAAGCTTCTCTTTAGTTATTATGTGAGGATATTTCCTTTATCACCAATGGGCCCCAATAGGCTCCCAAATATCACTTTGGCAGATTCCACGAAAAGAGTGTTAGCAAAACTGCTTCTTGAGGGCCAGAGGTTGTAACTCTGTGAGAGTGAACTCACAGATCAGAAAGAAGTTTCTGAGAAAGCGTCTTCACGTTTTGAACGGATGAAATTTCCTTTATCAGCGTAGGCCTCAATGTGATCCAAAGAAGCCCTTCTCAGATTCCTCAAAGACAGTGTTAATGGACTGCTCCACGAAACATAAGTGTAACTCTGTGAGATGAATTCACACATCACCAAGAAGTTTCTAAGAAAGCTTCTTTCTAGTTTTCATCTCTGGATATTTCCTTTGTCACTGTAATGTTCTTCGCTATGAAGTATCTAATTGCAGATTTCCAGAAAACTGTGCTAACAAACTGATCACTGAAGAGAAACGTGTAACTCTGTGGTTGCATTCACACTTGGCAATGCAGTTTCTCAGAAAGCTTCTCTTTAGTTATTATGTGAGGATATTTCCTTTTTACCATGGGCCCAATAGGCTCCCAAATATCACTTTGCAGATTCCACGAAAAGAGTGTTAGCAAACTGCTTCTTGAGGCAGAGGTTGTAACTCTGTGAGATGAACTCACAGATCAGAAAGAAGTTTCTCAGAAAGCTTCTTTCACGTTTTGAACGGATGAAATTTCCTTTATCAGCTTAGGCCTCAATATGATCCAAAGAAGCCCTTCTCAGATTCCTCAAATACAGTGTTAATGACTGCTCCACGAAACATAAGTGTAACTCTGTGAGATGAATTCACACATCACCAAGAAGTTTCTAAGAAAGCTTCTTTCTAGTTTTCATCTGTGGATATTTCATTTGTCACTGTTATGTTCATTGCGCTATGAAGTATCTAATTGCAGATTTCCAGAAAACTGTGCTAACAAACTGATCACAGAAGAGAAACGTGTAACTCTGTGAGTTGCATTCAAACATGGCAATGCAGTTTCTCAGAAAGCTTCTCTTTAGTTATTATGTGAGGATATTTCCTTTATCACCATGGGCCCCAATAGGCTCCCAAATATCACTTTGCAGATTCCACGAAAAGAGTGTTAGCAAACTGCTTCTTGAGGCAGAGGTTGTAACTCTGTGAGATGAACTCACAGATCAGAAAGAAGTTTCTCAGAAAGCTTCTTTCACGTTTTGAACGGATGAAATTTCCTTTATCAGCGTAGGCCTCAAAGTGGTCTAAAGAAGCCCTTCTCAGAATCCTCAAAGACAGTGTTAACGGACTGCTCCACGAAACATAAGTGTAACTCTGTGAGATGAATTCACACATCACCAAGAAGTTTCTAAGAAAGCTTCTTTCTAGTTTTCATCTGTGGATATTTCCTTTGTCACTGTAATGTTCATTGCGCTATGAAGTCTAATTGCAGATTTCCAGAAAACTGTGCTAACAAACTGATGACTGAAGAGAAACGTGTAACTCTGTGGGTTGCATTCACACTTGGCAATGCAGTTTTCAGAAGCTTCTCTTTAGTTATTATGTGAGGATATTTCCTTTATAACCATGGGCCCCAATAGGCTCCCAAATATCACTTTGCAGATTCCACGAAAAGAGTGTTAGCAAACTGCTTCTTGAGGCAGAGGTTGTAACTCTTTGAGATGAACTCACAGATCAGAAAGAAGTTTCTCAGAAAGCTTCTTTCTCCTTTTTATTGGAAGATGTTTCCATTGGCCCCATTGTTTTCAAAGGGATCGGGAATATCTGTTCTCAGATTCCACACAAATAGGCCTAGGCCACGGCCCCACGAAATACCGCTGCAACTTAGTGAGTTGAATTCACACATCACATAGCGTTTCTCAGAAAGCTTCTTTCTTTAGTAAGACGAGGTTATTTGTGGTCTTCGAGCGCCACCGTGTGTCCTATTGCAGATTCTGCGAAAATTCTGCTAGCGAGTTTCTCAGTGGAAACAATGATGGACATCTGTGGGCTGAATTCACCCACAACAAAGAAGTTTTTGAGAAGCCTTCTCTGCAGGTTTCTCTGAGGATAGTTCCTTATTCAGCATGCGATTCAACGATATCCAAGACATCACTGAGATTCCTCAAAATGAGTGCTAGGAAACTCCCCCGAGAACGGGTGATAGAACACTGTGAAATGAATTCACATATCACAAAGCAGTTTCTCACAAAGCTTGGTTCCGCTTTTCTTGAAGGATATTTCCTTTCTCCTTCTATTCTTCAAAGCTATCTGAAATATCACTTCTCAGAATCCACGGAAACAGTCCAAAGAAACGGCTCCAAAGAACACTGGCGTAAGTCTGTGAGTTTGCATTCACACATGGCAATGCAGTTTCTCAGAAAGCTTCTCTTTAGTTATTATGTGAGGATATTTCCTTTATTACCATGGGCCCCAATAGGCTCCCAAATATCACTTTGCAGATTCCACGAAAAGAGTGTTAGCAAACAGCTTCTTGAGGCAGAGGTTGTAACTCTGTGAGATGAACTCACAGATCAGAAAGAAGTTTCTCAGAAAGGTTCTTTCACGGTTTGAACGGATGAAATTTCCTTATCAGCGTAGGCCTCAAGGATCTAAAGAAGCCCTTCTCAGAATCCTCAAAGACAGAGTTAACGGACTGCTCCACGAAACATAAGTGTAACTCTGTGAGATGAATTCACACATCACCAAGAAGTTTCTAAGACAGCTTCTTTCTAGTTTTCATCTCTGGATATTCATTTCTCACTGTTATCTCATTGCGCTATGAAGTATCTAATTGCAGATTTCCAGAAAACTGTGCTTACAAACTGATCACTGAAGAGAAACGTGTAACTCTGTGAGTTGCATTCACATGGCAATGCAGTTTCTCAGAAAGCTTCTCTTTAGTTATTATGTGAGGATTTTCCGTTATCACCATGGGCCCCAATAGGCTCCCAAATATCACTTTGCAGATTACACGAAAAGAGTGTTAGCAAACTGCTTCTTGAGGCAGAGGTTGTAACTCTGTGAGATGAACTCACAGATCAGAAAGAAGTTTCTCAGAAGCTTCTTTCACGTTTTGAACGGATTGAATTTCCTTTATCAGCGTAGGCCTCAATGTGATCCAAAGAAGCCCTTCTCAGATTCCTCAAAGACAGTGTTAATGGACTGCTCCACGAACATAAGTGTAACTCTGTGAGATGAATTCAACATCACCAAGAAAGTTTCTAAGAAAGCTTCTTTCTAGTTTTCATCTCTGGATATTTCCTTTGTCACTGTAATGTTCATTGCGCTATGAAGTATCTAATTGCAGATTTCCAGAAAAACTGTGCTAACAAACTGATCACTGAAGAAACGTGTAACTCTGTGGTTGCATTCACACTTGGCAATGCAGTTTCTCAGAAAGCTTCTCTTTAGTTATTATGTGAGGATATTTCCTTATCACCATGGGCCCCAATAGGCTCCCAAATATCACTTTGCAGATTCCACGAAAGAGTGTTAGCAACTGCTTCTTGAGGCGAGGTTGTAACTCTGTGAGATGACTCACAGATCAGAAAGAAGTTTCTCAGAAAGCTTCTTTCACGTTTTGAACGGATTGAAATTCCTTTATCAGCTAGGCCTCAATATGATCCAAAGAAGCCCTTCTCAGATTCCTCAAAGACAGTGTTAATGCACTGCTCCACGAAACATAAGTTAACTCTGTTGAGATGAATTCACACATCACCAGAAGTTTCTAAGAAAGCTTCTTTCTAGTTTCATCTGTGGATATTCATTTGTCACTGTTATGTTCATTGCGCTATGAAGTATCTAATTGCAGATTTCCAGAAAACTGTGCTAACAAACTGATCACTGAAGAGAAACGTGTAACTCTGTGAGTTGCATTCACACATGGCAATGCAGTTTCTCAGAAAGCTTCTCTTTAGTTATTATGCGAGGATATTTCCTTTATCACCATGGGCCCCAATAGGCTCCCAAATATCACTTTGCAGATTCCACGAAAAGAGTGTTAGCAAACTGCTTCTTGAGGCAGAGGTTGTAACTCTGTGAGATGAAGATCAGAAAGAAGTTTCTCAGAAAGCTTCTTTCACGTTTTGAACGGATGAAATTTCCTTTATCAGCGTAGGCCTCAATGTGATCCAAAGAAGCCTTCTCAGATCCTCAGACCAGTGTAAGGACTGCTCCACGAAACATAAGTGTAACTCTGTGAGATGAATTCACAAATCACCAAGTTTCTAAGAAAGCTTCTTTCTTTTCATCGGTGTATTTCCTTGTCACTGTAATGTTCACTGTGCTATGATATCTATTTACAGATTTCCAGAAAACTGTGCTAACAAACGATCACTGAAAGAAACGTGTAACTCTGTGAGTTGCATTCACACATGGCAATGCAGTTTCTCAGAAAGCTTCTCTTTAGTTATTATGTGAGGATATTTCCTTTATCACCATGGGCCCCAATAGGCTCCCAAATATCACTTTGCAGATTCCACGAAAAGAGTGTTAGCAAACTGCTTCTTGAGGTAGAGGTTGTAACTCTGTGAGATGAACTCACAGATCAGAAAGAAGTTTCTCAGAAAGCTTCTTTCACGTTTTGAACGGATGAAATTTCCTTTATCAGCGTAGGCCTCAATGTGATCCAAAGAAGCCCTTCTCAGATTCCTCAAAGACAGTGTTAATGGACTGCTCCACGAAACATAAGTGTAACTCTGTGAGATGAATTCACACATCACCAAGAAGTTTCTAAGATAGCTTCTTTCTAGTTTTCATCTGTGGATATTTCCTTTGTCACTGTAATGTTCATTGCGCTATGAAGTATCTAATTGCAGATTTCCAGAAAACTGTGCTAACAAACTGATCACTGAAGAGAAACGTGTACTTCTGTGAGTTGCATTCACACTTGGCAATGCAGTTTCTCAGAAAGCTTCTCTTTAGTTATTATGTGAGGATATTTCCTTTATCACCATGGGCCCCAATAGGCTCCCAAATATCACTTTGCAGATTCCACGAAAAGAGTGTTAGCAAACTTCTTCTTGAGGCAGAGGTTGTAACGCTGTGAGATGAACTCACAGATCAGAAAGAAGTTTCTCAGAAAGCTTCTTTCACGTTTTGAACGGATGAAATTTCCTTTATCAGCGTAGGCCTCAATGTGATCCAAAGAAGCCCTTCTCAGATTCCTCAAAGACAGTGTTAATGGACTGCTCCACGAAACATAAGTGTAACTCTGTGAGATGAATTCACACATCACCAAGAAGTTTCTAAGAAAGCTTCTTTCTAGTTTTCATTTGTGGATATTTCCATTGTCACTGTAATGTTCACTGCGCTATGAAGTATCTATTTGCAGATTTCCAGAAAACTGTGCTAACAAACTGATCACTGAAGAGAAACGTGTAACTCTGTGAGTTGCATTCACACTTGGCAATGCAGTTTCTCAGAAAGCTTCTCTTTAGTTATTATGTGAGGATATTTCCTTTATCACCATGGGCCCCAATAGGCTCCCAAATATCACTTTGCAGATTCCACGAAAAGAGTGTTAGCAAACTGCTTCTTGAGGCAGAGGTGTAACTCTGTGAGATGAACTCACAGATCAGAAAGAAGTTTCTCAGAAGCTTCTTTCACGTTTTGAACGGATGAAATTTCCTTTATCAGCGTAGGCCTCAATGTGATCCAAAGAAGCCCTTCTCAGATTCCTCAAAGACAGTGTTAATGGACTGCTCCACGAAACATAAGTGTAACTCTGTGAGATGAATTCACACATCACCAAGAAGTTTCTAAGAAAGCTTCTTTCTAGTTTTCATCTGTGGATATTTCCTTTGTCACTGTAATGTTCATTGCGCTATGAAGTATCTAATTGCAGATTTCCAGAAAACTGTGCTAACAAACTGATCACTGAAGAGAAACGTGTAACTCTGTGAGTTGCATTCACACTTGGCAATGCAGTTTCTCAGAAAGCTTCTCTTTAGTTATTATGTGAGGATATTTCCTTTATCACCATGGGCCCCAATAGGCTCCCAAATATCACTTTGCAGATTCCACGAAAAGAGTGTTAGCAAACTGCTTCTTGAGGCAGAGGTTGTAACTCTGTGAGATGAACTCACAGATCAGAAAGAAGTTTCTCAGAAAGCTTCTTTCACGTTTTGAACGGATGAAATTTCCTTTATCAGCGTAGGCCTCAATGTGATCCAAAGAAGCCCTTCTCAGATTCCTCAAAGACAGTGTTAATGGACTGCTCCACGAAACATAAGTGTAACTCTGTGAGATGAATTCACACATCACCAAGAAGTTTCTAAGAAAGCTTCTTTCTAGTTTTCATCTGTGGATATTTCCTTTGTCACTGTAATGTTCATTGCGCTATGAAGTATCTAATTGCAGATTTCCAGAAAACTGTGCTAACAAACTGATCACTGAAGAGAAACGTGTAACTCTGTGAGTTGCATTCACACTTGGCAATGCAGTTTCTCAGAAAGCTTCTCTTTAGTTATTATGTGAGGATATTTCCTTTATCACCATGGGCCCCAATAGGCTCCCAAATATCACTTTGCAGATTCCACGAAAAGAGTGTTAGCAAACTGCTTCTTGAGGCAGAGGTTGTAACTCTGTGAGATGAACTCACAGATCAGAAAGAAGTTTCTCAGAAAGCTTCTTTCACGTTTTGAACGGATGAAATTTCCTTTATCAGCGTAGGCCTCAATGTGATCCAAAGAAGCCCTTCTCAGATTCCTCAAAGACAGTGTTAATGGACTGCTCCACGAAACATAAGTGTAACTCTGTGAGATGAATTCACACATCACCAAGAAGTTTCTAAGAAAGCTTCTTTCTAGTTTTCATCTGTGGATATTTCCTTTGTCACTGTAATGTTCATTGCGCTATGAAGTATCTAATTGCAGATTTCCAGAAAACTGTGCTAACAAACTGATCACTGAAGAGAAACGTGTAACTCTGTGAGTTGCATTCACACTTGGCAATGCAGTTTCTCAGAAAGCTTCTCTTTAGTTATTATGTGAGGATATTTCCTTTATCACCATGGGCCCCAATAGGCTCCCAAATATCACTTTGCAGATTCCACGAAAAGAGTGTTAGCAAACTGCTTCTTGAGGCAGAGGTTGTAACTCTGTGAGATGAACTCACAGATCAGAAAGAAGTTTCTCAGAAAGCTTCTTTCACGTTTTGAACGGATGAAATTTCCTTTATCAGCGTAGGCCTCAATGTGATCCAAAGAAGCCCTTCTCAGATTCCTCAAAGACAGTGTTAATGGACTGCTCCACGAAACATAAGTGTAACTCTGTGAGATGAATTCACACATCACCAAGAAGTTTCTAAGAAAGCTTCTTTCTAGTTTTCATCTGTGGATATTTCCTTTGTCACTGTAATGTTCATTGCGCTATGAAGTATCTAATTGCAGATTTCCAGAAAACTGTGCTAACAAACTGATCACTGAAGAGAAACGTGTAACTCTGTGAGTTGCATTCACACTTGGCAATGCAGTTTCTCAGAAAGCTTCTCTTTAGTTATTATGTGAGGATATTTCCTTTATCACCATGGGCCCCAATAGGCTCCCAAATATCACTTTGCAGATTCCACGAAAAGAGTGTTAGCAAACTGCTTCTTGAGGCAGAGGTTGTAACTCTGTGAGATGAACTCACAGATCAGAAAGAAGTTTCTCAGAAAGCTTCTTTCACGTTTTGAACGGATGAAATTTCCTTTATCAGCGTAGGCCTCAATGTGATCCAAAGAAGCCCTTCTCAGATTCCTCAAAGACAGTGTTAATGGACTGCTCCACGAAACATAAGTGTAACTCTGTGAGATGAATTCACACATCACCAAGAAGTTTCTAAGAAAGCTTCTTTCTAGTTTTCATCTGTGGATATTTCCTTTGTCACTGTAATGTTCATTGCGCTATGAAGTATCTAATTGCAGATTTCCAGAAAACTGTGCTAACAAACTGATCACTGAAGAGAAACGTGTAACTCTGTGAGTTGCATTCACACTTGGCAATGCAGTTTCTCAGAAAGCTTCTCTTTAGTTATTATGTGAGGATATTTCCTTTATCACCATGGGCCCCAATAGGCTCCCAAATATCACTTTGCAGATTCCACGAAAAGAGTGTTAGCAAACTGCTTCTTGAGGCAGAGGTTGTAACTCTGTGAGATGAACTCACAGATCAGAAAGAAGTTTCTCAGAAAGCTTCTTTCACGTTTTGAACGGATGAAATTTCCTTTATCAGCGTAGGCCTCAATGTGATCCAAAGAAGCCCTTCTCAGATTCCTCAAAGACAGTGTTAATGGACTGCTCCACGAAACATAAGTGTAACTCTGTGAGATGAATTCACACATCACCAAGAAGTTTCTAAGAAAGCTTCTTTCTAGTTTTCATCTGTGGATATTTCCTTTGTCACTGTAATGTTCATTGCGCTATGAAGTATCTAATTGCAGATTTCCAGAAAACTGTGCTAACAAACTGATCACTGAAGAGAAACGTGTAACTCTGTGAGTTGCATTCACACTTGGCAATGCAGTTTCTCAGAAAGCTTCTCTTTAGTTATTATGTGAGGATATTTCCTTTATCACCATGGGCCCCAATAGGCTCCCAAATATCACTTTGCAGATTCCACGAAAAGAGTGTTAGCAAACTGCTTCTTGAGGCAGAGGTTGTAACTCTGTGAGATGAACTCACAGATCAGAAAGAAGTTTCTCAGAAAGCTTCTTTCACGTTTTGAACGGATGAAATTTCCTTTATCAGCGTAGGCCTCAATGTGATCCAAAGAAGCCCTTCTCAGATTCCTCAAAGACAGTGTTAATGGACTGCTCCACGAAACATAAGTGTAACTCTGTGAGATGAATTCACACATCACCAAGAAGTTTCTAAGAAAGCTTCTTTCTAGTTTTCATCTGTGGATATTTCCTTTGTCACTGTAATGTTCATTGCGCTATGAAGTATCTAATTGCAGATTTCCAGAAAACTGTGCTAACAAACTGATCACTGAAGAGAAACGTGTAACTCTGTGAGTTGCATTCACACTTGGCAATGCAGTTTCTCAGAAAGCTTCTCTTTAGTTATTATGTGAGGATATTTCCTTTATCACCATGGGCCCCAATAGGCTCCCAAATATCACTTTGCAGATTCCACGAAAAGAGTGTTAGCAAACTGCTTCTTGAGGCAGAGGTTGTAACTCTGTGAGATGAACTCACAGATCAGAAAGAAGTTTCTCAGAAAGCTTCTTTCACGTTTTGAACGGATGAAATTTCCTTTATCAGCGTAGGCCTCAATGTGATCCAAAGAAGCCCTTCTCAGATTCCTCAAAGACAGTGTTAATGGACTGCTCCACGAAACATAAGTGTAACTCTGTGAGATGAATTCACACATCACCAAGAAGTTTCTAAGAAAGCTTCTTTCTAGTTTTCATCTGTGGATATTTCCTTTGTCACTGTAATGTTCATTGCGCTATGAAGTATCTAATTGCAGATTTCCAGAAAACTGTGCTAACAAACTGATCACTGAAGAGAAACGTGTAACTCTGTGAGTTGCATTCACACTTGGCAATGCAGTTTCTCAGAAAGCTTCTCTTTAGTTATTATGTGAGGATATTTCCTTTATCACCATGGGCCCCAATAGGCTCCCAAATATCACTTTGCAGATTCCACGAAAAGAGTGTTAGCAAACTGCTTCTTGAGGCAGAGGTTGTAACTCTGTGAGATGAACTCACAGATCAGAAAGAAGTTTCTCAGAAAGCTTCTTTCACGTTTTGAACGGATGAAATTTCCTTTATCAGCGTAGGCCTCAATGTGATCCAAAGAAGCCCTTCTCAGATTCCTCAAAGACAGTGTTAATGGACTGCTCCACGAAACATAAGTGTAACTCTGTGAGATGAATTCACACATCACCAAGAAGTTTCTAAGAAAGCTTCTTTCTAGTTTTCATCTGTGGATATTTCCTTTGTCACTGTAATGTTCATTGCGCTATGAAGTATCTAATTGCAGATTTCCAGAAAACTGTGCTAACAAACTGATCACTGAAGAGAAACGTGTAACTCTGTGAGTTGCATTCACACTTGGCAATGCAGTTTCTCAGAAAGCTTCTCTTTAGTTATTATGTGAGGATATTTCCTTTATCACCATGGGCCCCAATAGGCTCCCAAATATCACTTTGCAGATTCCACGAAAAGAGTGTTAGCAAACTGCTTCTTGAGGCAGAGGTTGTAACTCTGTGAGATGAACTCACAGATCAGAAAGAAGTTTCTCAGAAAGCTTCTTTCACGTTTTGAACGGATGAAATTTCCTTTATCAGCGTAGGCCTCAATGTGATCCAAAGAAGCCCTTCTCAGATTCCTCAAAGACAGTGTTAATGGACTGCTCCACGAAACATAAGTGTAACTCTGTGAGATGAATTCACACATCACCAAGAAGTTTCTAAGAAAGCTTCTTTCTAGTTTTCATCTGTGGATATTTCCTTTGTCACTGTAATGTTCATTGCGCTATGAAGTATCTAATTGCAGATTTCCAGAAAACTGTGCTAACAAACTGATCACTGAAGAGAAACGTGTAACTCTGTGAGTTGCATTCACACTTGGCAATGCAGTTTCTCAGAAAGCTTCTCTTTAGTTATTATGTGAGGATATTTCCTTTATCACCATGGGCCCCAATAGGCTCCCAAATATCACTTTGCAGATTCCACGAAAAGAGTGTTAGCAAACTGCTTCTTGAGGCAGAGGTTGTAACTCTGTGAGATGAACTCACAGATCAGAAAGAAGTTTCTCAGAAAGCTTCTTTCACGTTTTGAACGGATGAAATTTCCTTTATCAGCGTAGGCCTCAATGTGATCCAAAGAAGCCCTTCTCAGATTCCTCAAAGACAGTGTTAATGGACTGCTCCACGAAACATAAGTGTAACTCTGTGAGATGAATTCACACATCACCAAGAAGTTTCTAAGAAAGCTTCTTTCTAGTTTTCATCTGTGGATATTTCCTTTGTCACTGTAATGTTCATTGCGCTATGAAGTATCTAATTGCAGATTTCCAGAAAACTGTGCTAACAAACTGATCACTGAAGAGAAACGTGTAACTCTGTGAGTTGCATTCACACTTGGCAATGCAGTTTCTCAGAAAGCTTCTCTTTAGTTATTATGTGAGGATATTTCCTTTATCACCATGGGCCCCAATAGGCTCCCAAATATCACTTTGCAGATTCCACGAAAAGAGTGTTAGCAAACTGCTTCTTGAGGCAGAGGTTGTAACTCTGTGAGATGAACTCACAGATCAGAAAGAAGTTTCTCAGAAAGCTTCTTTCACGTTTTGAACGGATGAAATTTCCTTTATCAGCGTAGGCCTCAATGTGATCCAAAGAAGCCCTTCTCAGATTCCTCAAAGACAGTGTTAATGGACTGCTCCACGAAACATAAGTGTAACTCTGTGAGATGAATTCACACATCACCAAGAAGTTTCTAAGAAAGCTTCTTTCTAGTTTTCATCTGTGGATATTTCCTTTGTCACTGTAATGTTCATTGCGCTATGAAGTATCTAATTGCAGATTTCCAGAAAACTGTGCTAACAAACTGATCACTGAAGAGAAACGTGTAACTCTGTGAGTTGCATTCACACTTGGCAATGCAGTTTCTCAGAAAGCTTCTCTTTAGTTATTATGTGAGGATATTTCCTTTATCACCATGGGCCCCAATAGGCTCCCAAATATCACTTTGCAGATTCCACGAAAAGAGTGTTAGCAAACTGCTTCTTGAGGCAGAGGTTGTAACTCTGTGAGATGAACTCACAGATCAGAAAGAAGTTTCTCAGAAAGCTTCTTTCACGTTTTGAACGGATGAAATTTCCTTTATCAGCGTAGGCCTCAATGTGATCCAAAGAAGCCCTTCTCAGATTCCTCAAAGACAGTGTTAATGGACTGCTCCACGAAACATAAGTGTAACTCTGTGAGATGAATTCACACATCACCAAGAAGTTTCTAAGAAAGCTTCTTTCTAGTTTTCATCTGTGGATATTTCCTTTGTCACTGTAATGTTCATTGCGCTATGAAGTATCTAATTGCAGATTTCCAGAAAACTGTGCTAACAAACTGATCACTGAAGAGAAACGTGTAACTCTGTGAGTTGCATTCACACTTGGCAATGCAGTTTCTCAGAAAGCTTCTCTTTAGTTATTATGTGAGGATATTTCCTTTATCACCATGGGCCCCAATAGGCTCCCAAATATCACTTTGCAGATTCCACGAAAAGAGTGTTAGCAAACTGCTTCTTGAGGCAGAGGTTGTAACTCTGTGAGATGAACTCACAGATCAGAAAGAAGTTTCTCAGAAAGCTTCTTTCACGTTTTGAACGGATGAAATTTCCTTTATCAGCGTAGGCCTCAATGTGATCCAAAGAAGCCCTTCTCAGATTCCTCAAAGACAGTGTTAATGGACTGCTCCACGAAACATAAGTGTAACTCTGTGAGATGAATTCACACATCACCAAGAAGTTTCTAAGAAAGCTTCTTTCTAGTTTTCATCTGTGGATATTTCCTTTGTCACTGTAATGTTCATTGCGCTATGAAGTATCTAATTGCAGATTTCCAGAAAACTGTGCTAACAAACTGATCACTGAAGAGAAACGTGTAACTCTGTGAGTTGCATTCACACTTGGCAATGCAGTTTCTCAGAAAGCTTCTCTTTAGTTATTATGTGAGGATATTTCCTTTATCACCATGGGCCCCAATAGGCTCCCAAATATCACTTTGCAGATTCCACGAAAAGAGTGTTAGCAAACTGCTTCTTGAGGCAGAGGTTGTAACTCTGTGAGATGAACTCACAGATCAGAAAGAAGTTTCTCAGAAAGCTTCTTTCACGTTTTGAACGGATGAAATTTCCTTTATCAGCGTAGGCCTCAATGTGATCCAAAGAAGCCCTTCTCAGATTCCTCAAAGACAGTGTTAATGGACTGCTCCACGAAACATAAGTGTAACTCTGTGAGATGAATTCACACATCACCAAGAAGTTTCTAAGAAAGCTTCTTTCTAGTTTTCATCTGTGGATATTTCCTTTGTCACTGTAATGTTCATTGCGCTATGAAGTATCTAATTGCAGATTTCCAGAAAACTGTGCTAACAAACTGATCACTGAAGAGAAACGTGTAACTCTGTGAGTTGCATTCACACTTGGCAATGCAGTTTCTCAGAAAGCTTCTCTTTAGTTATTATGTGAGGATATTTCCTTTATCACCATGGGCCCCAATAGGCTCCCAAATATCACTTTGCAGATTCCACGAAAAGAGTGTTAGCAAACTGCTTCTTGAGGCAGAGGTTGTAACTCTGTGAGATGAACTCACAGATCAGAAAGAAGTTTCTCAGAAAGCTTCTTTCACGTTTTGAACGGATGAAATTTCCTTTATCAGCGTAGGCCTCAATGTGATCCAAAGAAGCCCTTCTCAGATTCCTCAAAGACAGTGTTAATGGACTGCTCCACGAAACATAAGTGTAACTCTGTGAGATGAATTCACACATCACCAAGAAGTTTCTAAGAAAGCTTCTTTCTAGTTTTCATCTGTGGATATTTCCTTTGTCACTGTAATGTTCATTGCGCTATGAAGTATCTAATTGCAGATTTCCAGAAAACTGTGCTAACAAACTGATCACTGAAGAGAAACGTGTAACTCTGTGAGTTGCATTCACACTTGGCAATGCAGTTTCTCAGAAAGCTTCTCTTTAGTTATTATGTGAGGATATTTCCTTTATCACCATGGGCCCCAATAGGCTCCCAAATATCACTTTGCAGATTCCACGAAAAGAGTGTTAGCAAACTGCTTCTTGAGGCAGAGGTTGTAACTCTGTGAGATGAACTCACAGATCAGAAAGAAGTTTCTCAGAAAGCTTCTTTCACGTTTTGAACGGATGAAATTTCCTTTATCAGCGTAGGCCTCAATGTGATCCAAAGAAGCCCTTCTCAGATTCCTCAAAGACAGTGTTAATGGACTGCTCCACGAAACATAAGTGTAACTCTGTGAGATGAATTCACACATCACCAAGAAGTTTCTAAGAAAGCTTCTTTCTAGTTTTCATCTGTGGATATTTCCTTTGTCACTGTAATGTTCATTGCGCTATGAAGTATCTAATTGCAGATTTCCAGAAAACTGTGCTAACAAACTGATCACTGAAGAGAAACGTGTAACTCTGTGAGTTGCATTCACACTTGGCAATGCAGTTTCTCAGAAAGCTTCTCTTTAGTTATTATGTGAGGATATTTCCTTTATCACCATGGGCCCCAATAGGCTCCCAAATATCACTTTGCAGATTCCACGAAAAGAGTGTTAGCAAACTGCTTCTTGAGGCAGAGGTTGTAACTCTGTGAGATGAACTCACAGATCAGAAAGAAGTTTCTCAGAAAGCTTCTTTCACGTTTTGAACGGATGAAATTTCCTTTATCAGCGTAGGCCTCAATGTGATCCAAAGAAGCCCTTCTCAGATTCCTCAAAGACAGTGTTAATGGACTGCTCCACGAAACATAAGTGTAACTCTGTGAGATGAATTCACACATCACCAAGAAGTTTCTAAGAAAGCTTCTTTCTAGTTTTCATCTGTGGATATTTCCTTTGTCACTGTAATGTTCATTGCGCTATGAAGTATCTAATTGCAGATTTCCAGAAAACTGTGCTAACAAACTGATCACTGAAGAGAAACGTGTAACTCTGTGAGTTGCATTCACACTTGGCAATGCAGTTTCTCAGAAAGCTTCTCTTTAGTTATTATGTGAGGATATTTCCTTTATCACCATGGGCCCCAATAGGCTCCCAAATATCACTTTGCAGATTCCACGAAAAGAGTGTTAGCAAACTGCTTCTTGAGGCAGAGGTTGTAACTCTGTGAGATGAACTCACAGATCAGAAAGAAGTTTCTCAGAAAGCTTCTTTCACGTTTTGAACGGATGAAATTTCCTTTATCAGCGTAGGCCTCAATGTGATCCAAAGAAGCCCTTCTCAGATTCCTCAAAGACAGTGTTAATGGACTGCTCCACGAAACATAAGTGTAACTCTGTGAGATGAATTCACACATCACCAAGAAGTTTCTAAGAAAGCTTCTTTCTAGTTTTCATCTGTGGATATTTCCTTTGTCACTGTAATGTTCATTGCGCTATGAAGTATCTAATTGCAGATTTCCAGAAAACTGTGCTAACAAACTGATCACTGAAGAGAAACGTGTAACTCTGTGAGTTGCATTCACACTTGGCAATGCAGTTTCTCAGAAAGCTTCTCTTTAGTTATTATGTGAGGATATTTCCTTTATCACCATGGGCCCCAATAGGCTCCCAAATATCACTTTGCAGATTCCACGAAAAGAGTGTTAGCAAACTGCTTCTTGAGGCAGAGGTTGTAACTCTGTGAGATGAACTCACAGATCAGAAAGAAGTTTCTCAGAAAGCTTCTTTCACGTTTTGAACGGATGAAATTTCCTTTATCAGCGTAGGCCTCAATGTGATCCAAAGAAGCCCTTCTCAGATTCCTCAAAGACAGTGTTAATGGACTGCTCCACGAAACATAAGTGTAACTCTGTGAGATGAATTCACACATCACCAAGAAGTTTCTAAGAAAGCTTCTTTCTAGTTTTCATCTGTGGATATTTCCTTTGTCACTGTAATGTTCATTGCGCTATGAAGTATCTAATTGCAGATTTCCAGAAAACTGTGCTAACAAACTGATCACTGAAGAGAAACGTGTAACTCTGTGAGTTGCATTCACACTTGGCAATGCAGTTTCTCAGAAAGCTTCTCTTTAGTTATTATGTGAGGATATTTCCTTTATCACCATGGGCCCCAATAGGCTCCCAAATATCACTTTGCAGATTCCACGAAAAGAGTGTTAGCAAACTGCTTCTTGAGGCAGAGGTTGTAACTCTGTGAGATGAACTCACAGATCAGAAAGAAGTTTCTCAGAAAGCTTCTTTCACGTTTTGAACGGATGAAATTTCCTTTATCAGCGTAGGCCTCAATGTGATCCAAAGAAGCCCTTCTCAGATTCCTCAAAGACAGTGTTAATGGACTGCTCCACGAAACATAAGTGTAACTCTGTGAGATGAATTCACACATCACCAAGAAGTTTCTAAGAAAGCTTCTTTCTAGTTTTCATCTGTGGATATTTCCTTTGTCACTGTAATGTTCATTGCGCTATGAAGTATCTAATTGCAGATTTCCAGAAAACTGTGCTAACAAACTGATCACTGAAGAGAAACGTGTAACTCTGTGAGTTGCATTCACACTTGGCAATGCAGTTTCTCAGAAAGCTTCTCTTTAGTTATTATGTGAGGATATTTCCTTTATCACCATGGGCCCCAATAGGCTCCCAAATATCACTTTGCAGATTCCACGAAAAGAGTGTTAGCAAACTTCTTCTTGAGGCAGAGGTTGTAACTCTGTGAGATGAACTCACAGATCAGAAAGAAGTTTCTCAGAAAGCTTCTTTCACGTTTTGAACGGATGAAATTTCCTTTATCAGCGTAGGCCTCAATGTGATCCAAAGAAGCCCTTCTCAGATTCCTCAAAGACAGTGTTAATGGACTGCTCCACGAAACATAAGTGTAACTCTGTGAGATGAATTCACACATCACCAAGAAGTTTCTAAGAAAGCTTCTTTCTAGTTTTCATCTGTGGATATTTCCTTTGTCACTGTAATGTTCATTGCGCTATGAAGTATCTAATTGCAGATTTCCAGAAAACTGTGCTAACAAACTGATCACTGAAGAGAAACGTGTAACTCTGTGAGTTGCATTCACACTTGGCAATGCAGTTTCTCAGAAAGCTTCTCTTTAGTTATTATGTGAGGATATTTCCTTTATCACCATGGGCCCCAATAGGCTCCCAAATATCACTTTGCAGATTCCACGAAAAGAGTGTTAGCAAACTGCTTCTTGAGGCAGAGGTTGTAACTCTGTGAGATGAACTCACAGATCAGAAAGAAGTTTCTCAGAAAGCTTCTTTCACGTTTTGAACGGATGAAATTTCCTTTATCAGCGTAGGCCTCAATGTGATCCAAAGAAGCCCTTCTCAGATTCCTCAAAGACAGTGTTAATGGACTGCTCCACGAAACATAAGTGTAACTCTGTGAGATGAATTCACACATCACCAAGAAGTTTCTAAGAAAGCTTCTTTCTAGTTTTCATCTGTGGATATTTCCTTTGTCACTGTAATGTTCATTGCGCTATGAAGTATCTAATTGCAGATTTCCAGAAAACTGTGCTAACAAACTGATCACTGAAGAGAAACGTGTAACTCTGTGAGTTGCATTCACACTTGGCAATGCAGTTTCTCAGAAAGCTTCTCTTTAGTTATTATGTGAGGATATTTCCTTTATCACCATGGGCCCCAATAGGCTCCCAAATATCACTTTGCAGATTCCACGAAAAGAGTGTTAGCAAACTGCTTCTTGAGGCAGAGGTTGTAACTCTGTGAGATGAACTCACAGATCAGAAAGAAGTTTCTCAGAAAGCTTCTTTCACGTTTTGAACGGATGAAATTTCCTTTATCAGCGTAGGCCTCAATGTGATCCAAAGAAGCCCTTCTCAGATTCCTCAAAGACAGTGTTAATGGACTGCTCCACGAAACATAAGTGTAACTCTGTGAGATGAATTCACACATCACCAAGAAGTTTCTAAGAAAGCTTCTTTCTAGTTTTCATCTGTGGATATTTCCTTTGTCACTGTAATGTTCATTGCGCTATGAAGTATCTAATTGCAGATTTCCAGAAAACTGTGCTAACAAACTGATCACTGAAGAGAAACGTGTAACTCTGTGAGTTGCATTCACACTTGGCAATGCAGTTTCTCAGAAAGCTTCTCTTTAGTTATTATGTGAGGATATTTCCTTTATCACCATGGGCCCCAATAGGCTCCCAAATATCACTTTGCAGATTCCACGAAAAGAGTGTTAGCAAACTTCTTCTTGAGGCAGAGGTTGTAACTCTGTGAGATGAACTCACAGATCAGAAAGAAGTTTCTCAGAAAGCTTCTTTCACGTTTTGAACGGATGAAATTTCCTTTATCAGCGTAGGCCTCAATGTGATCCAAAGAAGCCCTTCTCAGATTCCTCAAAGACAGTGTTAATGGACTGCTCCACGAAACATAAGTGTAACTCTGTGAGATGAATTCACACATCACCAAGAAGTTTCTAAGAAAGCTTCTTTCTAGTTTTCATCTGTGGATATTTCCTTTGTCACTGTAATGTTCATTGCGCTATGAAGTATCTAATTGCAGATTTCCAGAAAACTGTGCTAACAAACTGATCACTGAAGAGAAACGTGTAACTCTGTGAGTTGCATTCACACTTGGCAATGCAGTTTCTCAGAAAGCTTCTCTTTAGTTATTATGTGAGGATATTTCCTTTATCACCATGGGCCCCAATAGGCTCCCAAATATCACTTTGCAGATTCCACGAAAAGAGTGTTAGCAAACTGCTTCTTGAGGCAGAGGTTGTAACTCTGTGAGATGAACTCACAGATCAGAAAGAAGTTTCTCAGAAAGCTTCTTTCTCGTTTTGAACGGATGAAATTTCCTTTATCAGCGTAGGCCTCAATGTGATCCAAAGAAGCCCTTCTCAGATTCCTCAAAGACAGTGTTAATGGACTGCTCCACGAAACATAAGTGTAACTCTGTGAGATGAATTCACACATCACCAAGAAGTTTCTAAGAAAGCTTCTTTCTAGTTTTCATCTGTGGATATTTCCTTTGTCACTGTAATGTTCATTGCGCTATGAAGTATCTAATTGCAGATTTCCAGAAAACTGTGCTAACAAACTGATCACTGAAGAGAAACGTGTAACTCTGTGAGTTGCATTCACACTTGGCAATGCAGTTTCTCAGAAAGCTTCTCTTTAGTTATTATGTGAGGATATTTCCTTTATCACCATGGGCCCCAATAGGCTCCCAAATATCACTTTGCAGATTCCACGAAAAGAGTGTTAGCAAACTGCTTCTTGAGGCAGAGGTTGTAACTCTGTGAGATGAACTCACAGATCAGAAAGAAGTTTCTCAGAAAGCTTCTTTCACGTTTTGAACGGATGAAATTTCCTTTATCAGCGTAGGCCTCAATGTGATCCAAAGAAGCCCTTCTCAGATTCCTCAAAGACAGTGTTAATGGACTGCTCCACGAAACATAAGTGTAACTCTGTGAGATGAATTCACACATCACCAAGAAGTTTCTAAGAAAGCTTCTTTCTAGTTTTCATCTGTGGATATTTCCTTTGTCACTGTAATGTTCATTGCGCTATGAAGTATCTAATTGCAGATTTCCAGAAAACTGTGCTAACAAACTGATCACTGAAGAGAAACGTGTAACTCTGTGAGTTGCATTCACACTTGGCAATGCAGTTTCTCAGAAAGCTTCTCTTTAGTTATTATGTGAGGATATTTCCTTTATCACCATGGGCCCCAATAGGCTCCCAAATATCACTTTGCAGATTCCACGAAAAGAGTGTTAGCAAACTGCTTCTTGAGGCAGAGGTTGTAACTCTGTGAGATGAACTCACAGATCAGAAAGAAGTTTCTCAGAAAGCTTCTTTCACGTTTTGAACGGATGAAATTTCCTTTATCAGCGTAGGCCTCAATGTGATCCAAAGAAGCCCTTCTCAGATTCCTCAAAGACAGTGTTAATGGACTGCTCCACGAAACATAAGTGTAACTCTGTGAGATGAATTCACACATCACCAAGAAGTTTCTAAGAAAGCTTCTTTCTAGTTTTCATCTGTGGATATTTCCTTTGTCACTGTAATGTTCATTGCGCTATGAAGTATCTAATTGCAGATTTCCAGAAAACTGTGCTAACAAACTGATCACTGAAGAGAAACGTGTAACTCTGTGAGTTGCATTCACACTTGGCAATGCAGTTTCTCAGAAAGCTTCTCTTTAGTTATTATGTGAGGATATTTCCTTTATCACCATGGGCCCCAATAGGCTCCCAAATATCACTTTGCAGATTCCACGAAAAGAGTGTTAGCAAACTGCTTCTTGAGGCAGAGGTTGTAACTCTGTGAGATGAACTCACAGATCAGAAAGAAGTTTCTCAGAAAGCTTCTTTCACGTTTTGAACGGATGAAATTTCCTTTATCAGCGTAGGCCTCAATGTGATCCAAAGAAGCCCTTCTCAGATTCCTCAAAGACAGTGTTAATGGACTGCTCCACGAAACATAAGTGTAACTCTGTGAGATGAATTCACACATCACCAAGAAGTTTCTAAGAAAGCTTCTTTCTAGTTTTCATCTGTGGATATTTCCTTTGTCACTGTAATGTTCATTGCGCTATGAAGTATCTAATTGCAGATTTCCAGAAAACTGTGCTAACAAACTGATCACTGAAGAGAAACGTGTAACTCTGTGAGTTGCATTCACACTTGGCAATGCAGTTTCTCAGAAAGCTTCTCTTTAGTTATTATGTGAGGATATTTCCTTTATCACCATGGGCCCCAATAGGCTCCCAAATATCACTTTGCAGATTCCACGAAAAGAGTGTTAGCAAACTGCTTCTTGAGGCAGAGGTTGTAACTCTGTGAGATGAACTCACAGATCAGAAAGAAGTTTCTCAGAAAGCTTCTTTCACGTTTTGAACGGATGAAATTTCCTTTATCAGCGTAGGCCTCAATGTGATCCAAAGAAGCCCTTCTCAGATTCCTCAAAGACAGTGTTAATGGACTGCTCCACGAAACATAAGTGTAACTCTGTGAGATGAATTCACACATCACCAAGAAGTTTCTAAGAAAGCTTCTTTCTAGTTTTCATCTGTGGATATTTCCTTTGTCACTGTAATGTTCATTGCGCTATGAAGTATCTAATTGCAGATTTCCAGAAAACTGTGCTAACAAACTGATCACTGAAGAGAAACGTGTAACTCTGTGAGTTGCATTCACACTTGGCAATGCAGTTTCTCAGAAAGCTTCTCTTTAGTTATTATGTGAGGATATTTCCTTTATCACCATGGGCCCCAATAGGCTCCCAAATATCACTTTGCAGATTCCACGAAAAGAGTGTTAGCAAACTGCTTCTTGAGGCAGAGGTTGTAACTCTGTGAGATGAACTCACAGATCAGAAAGAAGTTTCTCAGAAAGCTTCTTTCACGTTTTGAACGGATGAAATTTCCTTTATCAGCGTAGGCCTCAATGTGATCCAAAGAAGCCCTTCTCAGATTCCTCAAAGACAGTGTTAATGGACTGCTCCACGAAACATAAGTGTAACTCTGTGAGATGAATTCACACATCACCAAGAAGTTTCTAAGAAAGCTTCTTTCTAGTTTTCATCTGTGGATATTTCCTTTGTCACTGTAATGTTCATTGCGCTATGAAGTATCTAATTGCAGATTTCCAGAAAACTGTGCTAACAAACTGATCACTGAAGAGAAACGTGTAACTCTGTGAGTTGCATTCACACTTGGCAATGCAGTTTCTCAGAAAGCTTCTCTTTAGTTATTATGTGAGGATATTTCCTTTATCACCATGGGCCCCAATAGGCTCCCAAATATCACTTTGCAGATTCCACGAAAAGAGTGTTAGCAAACTTCTTCTTGAGGCAGAGGTTGTAACTCTGTGAGATGAACTCACAGATCAGAAAGAAGTTTCTCAGAAAGCTTCTTTCACGTTTTGAACGGATGAAATTTCCTTTATCAGCGTAGGCCTCAATGTGATCCAAAGAAGCCCTTCTCAGATTCCTCAAAGACAGTGTTAATGGACTGCTCCACGAAACATAAGTGTAACTCTGTGAGATGAATTCACACATCACCAAGAAGTTTCTAAGAAAGCTTCTTTCTAGTTTTCATCTGTGGATATTTCCTTTGTCACTGTAATGTTCATTGCGCTATGAAGTATCTAATTGCAGATTTCCAGAAAACTGTGCTAACAAACTGATCACTGAAGAGAAACGTGTAACTCTGTGAGTTGCATTCACACTTGGCAATGCAGTTTCTCAGAAAGCTTCTCTTTAGTTATTATGTGAGGATATTTCCTTTATCACCATGGGCCCCAATAGGCTCCCAAATATCACTTTGCAGATTCCACGAAAAGAGTGTTAGCAAACTGCTTCTTGAGGCAGAGGTTGTAACTCTGTGAGATGAACTCACAGATCAGAAAGAAGTTTCTCAGAAAGCTTCTTTCACGTTTTGAACGGATGAAATTTCCTTTATCAGCGTAGGCCTCAATGTGATCCAAAGAAGCCCTTCTCAGATTCCTCAAAGACAGTGTTAATGGACTGCTCCACGAAACATAAGTGTAACTCTGTGAGATGAATTCACACATCACCAAGAAGTTTCTAAGAAAGCTTCTTTCTAGTTTTCATCTGTGGATATTTCCTTTGTCACTGTAATGTTCATTGCGCTATGAAGTATCTAATTGCAGATTTCCAGAAAACTGTGCTAACAAACTGATCACTGAAGAGAAACGTGTAACTCTGTGAGTTGCATTCACACTTGGCAATGCAGTTTCTCAGAAAGCTTCTCTTTAGTTATTATGTGAGGATATTTCCTTTATCACCATGGGCCCCAATAGGCTCCCAAATATCACTTTGCAGATTCCACGAAAAGAGTGTTAGCAAACTGCTTCTTGAGGCAGAGGTTGTAACTCTGTGAGATGAACTCACAGATCAGAAAGAAGTTTCTCAGAAAGCTTCTTTCACGTTTTGAACGGATGAAATTTCCTTTATCAGCGTAGGCCTCAATGTGATCCAAAGAAGCCCTTCTCAGATTCCTCAAAGACAGTGTTAATGGACTGCTCCACGAAACATAAGTGTAACTCTGTGAGATGAATTCACACATCACCAAGAAGTTTCTAAGAAAGCTTCTTTCTAGTTTTCATCTGTGGATATTTCCTTTGTCACTGTAATGTTCATTGCGCTATGAAGTATCTAATTGCAGATTTCCAGAAAACTGTGCTAACAAACTGATCACTGAAGAGAAACGTGTAACTCTGTGAGTTGCATTCACACTTGGCAATGCAGTTCTCAGAAAGCTTCTCTTTAGTTATTATGTGAGGATATTTCCTTTATCACCATGGGCCCCAATAGGCTCCCAAATATCACTTTGCAGATTCCACGAAAAGAGTGTTAGCAAACTGCTTCTTGAGGCAGAGGTTGTAACTCTGTGAGATGAACTCACAGATCAGAAAGAAGTTTCTCAGAAAGCTTCTTTCACGTTTTGAACGGATGAAATTTCCTTTATCAGCGTAGGCCTCAATGTGATCCAAAGAAGCCCTTCTCAGATTCCTCAAAGACAGTGTTAATGGACTGCTCCACGAAACATAAGTGTAACTCTGTGAGATGAATTCACACATCACCAAGAAGTTTCTAAGAAAGCTTCTTTCTAGTTTTCATCTGTGGATATTTCCTTTGTCACTGTAATGTTCATTGCGCTATGAAGTATCTAATTGCAGATTTCCAGAAAACTGTGCTAACAAACTGATCACTGAAGAGAAACGTGTAATTCTGTGAGTTGCATTCACACTTGGCAATGCAGTTTCTCAGAAAGCTTCTCTTTAGTTATTATGTGAGGATATTTCCTTTATCACCATGGGCCCCAATAGGCTCCCAAATATCACTTTGCAGATTCCACGAAAAGAGTGTTAGCAAACTGCTTCTTGAGGCAGAGGTTGTAACTCTGTGAGATGAACTCACAGATCAGAAAGAAGTTTCTCAGAAAGCTTCTTTCTCGTTTTGAACGGATGAAATTTCCTTTATCAGCGTAGGCCTCAATGTGATCCAAAGAAGCCCTTCTCAGATTCCTCAAAGACAGTGTTAATGGACTGCTCCACGAAACATAAGTGTAACTCTGTGAGATGAATTCACACATCACCAAGAAGTTTCTAAGAAAGCTTCTTTCTAGTTTTCATCTGTGGATATTTCCTTTGTCACTGTAATGTTCATTGCGCTATGAAGTATCTAATTGCAGATTTCCAGAAAACTGTGCTAACAAACTGATCACTGAAGAGAAACGTGTAATTCTGTGAGTTGCATTCACACTTGGCAATGCAGTTTCTCAGAAAGCTTCTCTTTAGTTATTATGTGAGGATATTTCCTTTATCACCATGGGCCCCAATAGGCTCCCAAATATCACTTTGCAGATTCCACGAAAAGAGTGTTAGCAAACTTCTTCTTGAGGCAGAGGTTGTAACTCTGTGAGATGAACTCACAGATCAGAAAGAAGTTTCTCAGAAAGCTTCTATCTCGTTTTGAACGGATGAAATTCCTTTATCAGCGTAGGCCTCAATGTGATCCAAAGAAGCCCTTCTCAGATTCCTCAAAGACAGTGTTAATGGACTGCTCCACGAAACATAAGTGTAACTCTGTGAGATGAATTCACACATCACCAAGAAGTTTCTAAGAAAGCTTCTTTCTAGTTTTCATCTGTGGATATTTCCTTTGTCACTGTAATGTTCATTGCGCTATGAAGTATCTAATTGCAGATTTCCAGAAAACTGTGCTAACAAACTGATCACTGAAGAGAAACGTGTAACTCTGTGAGTTGCATTCACACTTGGCAATGCAGTTTCTCAGAAAGCTTCTCTTTAGTTATTATGTGAGGATATTTCCTTTATCACCATGGGCCCCAATAGGCTCCCAAATATCACTTTGCAGATTCCACGAAAAGAGTGTTAGCAAACTGCTTCTTGAGGCAGAGGTTGTAACTCTGTGAGATGAACTCACAGATCAGAAAGAAGTTTCTCAGAAAGCTTCTTTCACGTTTTGAACGGATGAAATTTCCTTTATCAGCGTAGGCCTCAATGTGATCCAAAGAAGCCCTTCTCAGATTCCTCAAAGACAGTGTTAATGGACTGCTCCACGAAACATAAGTGTAACTCTGTGAGATGAATTCACACATCACCAAGAAGTTTCTAAGAAAGCTTCTTTCTAGTTTTTCATCTGTGGATATTTCCTTTGTCACTGTAATGTTCATTGCGCTATGAAGTATCTAATTGCAGATTTCCAGAAAACTGTGCTAACAAACTGATCACTGAAGAGAAACGTGTAACTCTGTGAGTTGCATTCACACTTGGCAATGCAGTTTCTCAGAAAGCTTCTCTTTAGTTATTATGTGAGGATATTTCCTTTATCACCATGGGCCCCAATAGGCTCCCAAATATCACTTTGCAGATCCACGAAAGAGTGTTAGCAAACTGCTTCTTGAGGCAGAGGTTGTAACTCTGTGAGATGAACTCACAGATCAGAAAGAAGTTTCTCAGAAAGCTTCTTTCACGTTTTGAACGGATGAAATTTCCTTTATCAGCGTAGGCCTCAATGTGATCCAAAGAAGCCCTTCTCAGATTCCTCAAAGACAGTGTTAATGGACTGCTCCACGAAACATAAGTGTAACTCTGTGAGATGAATTCACACATCACCAAGAAGTTTCTAAGAAAGCTTCTTTCTAGTTTTCATCTGTGGATATTTGCTTTGTCACTGTAATGTTCATTGCGCTATGAAGTATCTATTGCAGATTTCCAGAAAACTGTGCTAACAAACTGATCACTGAAGAGAAACGTGTAACTCTGTGAGTTGCATTCACACATGGCAATGCAGTTTCTCAGAAAGCTTCTCTTTAGTTATTATGTGAGGATATTTCCTTTATCACCATGGGCCCCAATAGGCTCCCAAATATCACTTTGCAGATTCCACGAAAAGAGTGTTAGCAAACTGCTTCTTGAGGCAGAGGTTGTAACTCTGTGAGATGAACTCACAGATCAGAAAGAAGTTTCTCAGAAAGCTTCTTTCACGTTTTGAACGGATGAAATTTCCTTTATCAGCGTAGGCCTCAATGTGATCCAAAGAAGCCCTTCTCAGATTCCTCAAAGACAGTGTTAATGGACTGCTCCACGAAACATAAGTGTAACTCTGTGAGATGAATTCACACATCACCAAGAAGTTTCTAAGAAAGCTTCTTTCTAGTTTTCATCTGTGGATATTTCCTTTGTCACTGTAATGTTCATTGCGCTATGAAGTATCTAATTGCAGATTTCCAGAAAACTGTGCTAACAAACTGATCACTGAAGAGAAACGTGTAACTCTGTGAGTTGCATTCACATGGCAATGCAGTTTCTCAGAAAGCTTCTCTTTAGTTATTATGTGAGGATATTTCCTTTATCACCATGGGCCCCAATAGGCTCCCAAAAATCACTTTGCAGATTCCACGAAAAGAGTGTTAGCAAACTGCTTCTTGAGGCAGAGGTTGTAACTCTGTGAGATGAACTCACAGATCAGAAAGAAGTTTCTCAGAAAGCTTCTTTCACGTTTTGAACGGATGAAATTTCCTTTATCAGCGTAGGCCTCAATGTGATCCAAAGAAGCCCTTCTCAGATTCCTCAAAGACAGTGTTAATGGACTGCTCCACGAAACATAAGTGTAACTCTGTGAGATGAATTCACACATCACCAAGAAGTTTCTAAGAAACTTCTTTCTAGTTTTCATCTGTGGATATTTCCTTTGTCACTGTAATGTTCATTGCGCTATGAAGTATCTAATTGCAGATTTCCAGAAAACTGTGCTAACAAACTGATCACTGAAGAGAAACGTGTAACTCTGTGAGTTGCATTCACACTTGGCAATGCAGTTTCTCAGAAAGCTTCTCTTTAGTTATTATGTGAGGATATTTCCTTTATCACCATGGGCCCCAATAGGCTCCCAAATATCACTTTGCAGATTCCACGAAAAGAGTGTTAGCAAACTGCTTCTTGAGGCAGAGGTTGTAACTCTGTGAGATGAACTCACAGATCAGAAAGAAGTTTCTCAGAAAGCTTCTTTCACGTTTTGAACGGATGAAATTTCCTTTATCAGCGTAGGCCTCAATGTGATCCAAAGAAGCCCTTCTCAGATTCCTCAAAGACAGTGTTAATGGACTGCTCCACGAACATAAGTGTAACTCTGTGAGATGAATTCACACATCACCAAGAAGTTTCTAAGAAAGCTTCTTTCTAGTTTTCATCTGTGGATATTTCCTTTGTCACTGTAATGTTCATTGCGCTATGAAGTATCTAATTGCAGATTTCCAGAAAACTGTGC
>NW_022143376.1:0-1770 GCF_007565055.1 Rhinopithecus roxellana
GAAGACTTTAGACTGCTTTGCAGTTTACAGTCGAGGGGTAGATTTATAGCACTGTCTGCAGGTCCTTGCCTGCAGTGGGCTCGTCAGGCTCTAGGTAAAATGGAGAGGGTCTATGGGAGGTGCCCTTTCCACCCAGGTGTCTCCAGAGCTGACTTGTGGCTCAGAGCAAGAGGTGGGTCTTGGACAGTCCAGCCAGTGGTCAGAGCCCAGGCCTGCTGTGCCGGTCCAAATCCCAGTGCCGACCCTGACAGCTGTGCTGTGTGATCCCGGAACCATCCTCACCACTGAGCACGGTTCCCTCCTCTGTAAAGCAGGGAAACTGATGCTCTCCTAGGGACACCACTTGGCAGCCATTCCCCCAGTGCCTGGAATAGCCCCTGAGGATCACCCTTCACCCAGCCTCAGTCCATGTGGTTTGGGGACATCCCCAGTCCAGGGGCAGATCACATAACCGAGTCACAGTCAATCAGCATAACGCCCACCTATGGGACGTGACTGGCTCAGGCATAGGGTGTGAAGCCATCAGGACCAATCAGACGCAAAAAGATTTTGGCTGAAAGGCCCTGCCTTTCTCACTGACTGTGATCTGAGGTGGGCGTGGCACAGATTGCCCTGCTGGGATCAGTGGGCAGAGGCTGCTTGAGACTGGAATCCACCTGGAGGAAGCAGAGCCAGGAGTGGACCAGGCCTTGGTGATAGTGACCTGAGCTCTGGGTACACCCAGATCTGAAAAGAGGTCACTCTCGCCCTCCCCGAAGCACCTATTCATCCCCTTTGGGGCTTAGGCCCTGTGAATGGGTTTGTGTCACTAACATCAATGAGGACAAGATGGGCCTATTTCAGAGAACAACCAGGGAACTGTAAGACAATGCACCTGAAACGGGGGGTGACTGGTGCCTGGCCACAAGAACCCTTAAATAGGTTGCTGTTAGTATACGGAATTCCCCTGCTGCCGGGGTGCCCCTCATTTCCCCGAGGTGTAGCAGGTAGAATGAACCATTTCAGCCCGACAAAGTCCAAATGGAAGTGTGAGTCTCAAATGTGGGCATCATTCTCATCAGTGCTGGTGTTGCTGCATTACCCCTGACCCCACAGCCCCCGTGAGACACTTGCCTCACGGGGTGTCCTCGGTGGGTGCCCCTCTTCCTCCCCTGAGCAGTGGACCAGGCTCATCCCGAACTTCCTCCTCTCCACCTGCTTCTTGTCCCCAGGGTCAGCCCCTGTGGCTCAAACACCTTCTACTGCTGCTGATCGCACACCCACACCCCTGCCATGTCACACTGACCTTCACCTATTTCAGTTTTCTTCCCTTATCACCATCTGAGGCTTTAATGTAGGTTATTTTGGTTACTTTTTGTTTGCAATGCTAACAAGTCCAATAAGGGACAGGACTTGGTCGTGGTCTCGGCCTCAGTTGTGCCCCATTTGTTGAAGGTACAAATGAATTGATGAATGGATTGATGAATGGACTAATGGATTGCTGGATGGATGGATAAGGGGAAGAATGAATTAATGGATGAATGGATAGTTGAATGGATGGATGGATGAGTGGATGCATGGATGAATGGATAGAAGAATGGATGGATGGATAGATGGATGAGTGGGTGAATGAAAGAATAGTGGAAACATGAATGAATGGATGAATGGATAGATGAATGAATGGATGGATGGATGGATGAGTGGGTGAAATAAATAATGAAAGGATGAATGGATGAATAGGTAAATGAATGTGTGGATGGATGGATGAATGATGATGAATGGATGAATGGA
>NW_022143377.1:0-274 GCF_007565055.1 Rhinopithecus roxellana
TCTCAGAAAGCTTCTTTCACGTTTTGAACTGATGATATTTCCTTTTCAGCGTAGGCCTCAATACGATCCAAAGAAGCCCTTCTCAGATTCCTCAAAGACAGTGTTAACGGACTGCTGCAAGAAACATTAGTGTAACTCTGTGAGATGAATTGACACATCACCAAGCAGTTTCTAGGAAAGCTACTTTCTAGTTTTCATCTGTGGGTATTTCCATTGTCACCGCAAGCTTCATTCCGCTAAGAAGTATCTAATGGCAGATTTGCAGAAAACTGTG
>NW_022143378.1:0-45265 GCF_007565055.1 Rhinopithecus roxellana
TATATCTATTATATCTATTATGTCTATATTTTATACCTATATCTATTATATCCATTATGTCTACACTTTTTACCTATAACTATTATATCTATTATACTTATATTTTATAATTATATCGATTATATCTATATTTTATACCTGTATCTATTATATCTATAATTTTTTTATTTTATATCTATACCTATTGTATCTATATTTTATACGTATTTCTATTATACCTATTATGTCTATATTTTATACCTATATCTATTATATCTATATTTTCCACCTGTATCTATTACACCTATTATGTTTATATTTTATACCTATTTCTATTATATCTATTCTGTCTATATTTTTAACCTATATTTATTATATCTGTCTATATTTTATACCTATATCCATCATATATATTATGTCTATATTTTATTCCTGTATCTATTATATCTATTATGTCTGTATTTTATACCTATATCTATTATATTTATTATGTCTACATTTATCCCTCTATCTATTATATCTATTATGTCTATTTTTTATAACTATCAATTATATCTCTTATGTCTATATTTTACCTTTATCTATTATCAATTATGCCTATATTTTATACCTATATCTATTATATCTATTATGTCTATATTTTATACCTATATCAATTATGTCTATTATGTCTATATTTTGTTCCTATATCTATTATGTCTATATTTTATACCTATATCCATTATATCTGTATTTTATACCTATATCTATTACATAGGTATTAATATCTATATCTACATTATATCTATATCTATATATCTATGTTTATATTTTATATCTCTATCTATTCTCTGTATTATATCTATATTTTATGTCTACATCTATTATGTCTATATTTTATACCTTTATCTATTATATCGATGATGTCTATATTTTATACCTATATGTATTATATCTTTTATGTCTGTATTTTATCCCTATGTCTATTATATCTATTATGTGTATATTTTATACCTATAAGTATTATATCTGTTATGTCTGTATTTTATACTTATATCTATTCTGTCTATATTTTATACCTATATCTATTATATCTATTATGTCTATATTTTATATGTATATCTGTTATATATATTATGTCTATATTTTATACCTATATCAATTATATCTATTATGTCTATATTTTATACCTATATCTATTATATCTATTATGTCTACATTTTATACCTATATCTATTTATCTATGATGTTTATATTTTATACGTATATCTATTATATCTCTTATGTCTATATTTTATACCTATATCTATTATATCTTTATGTTATACCTATATCTATAACTATTATGTCTATATATTATACCTATATCTATTCTGTATATATTTTATACCTATATCTATTATGTCTATTATGTCTGTATTTTATACCTATGTATATTATATCTATTATGTCTATATTTTATACCTATATCTATTATATCTTTTATGTCTATATTTTATACCGATATCTATTACATCTATTATGTCTATATTTTATACCTATATGTATTATATCTATTATGTCTATATGTTATACCTATATGTATTATATCAATTATATCTATATTTCATACCTATATCTATTGTATCTATTATATCTATACTTGATACATATATCTATTATGTGTATATTTTATACCTATGTCTATTATATCTTTTATGTCTATATTTCATACGTGTATCTATATATCTATTATGTCTATATTTTATACCTATATCTACTTTATCTATTATGTCTATATTTTATACCTCTATTATATCTATATTTTATAACTATATCTATTATAACTATATTTCATACCTACATTTCTTATATCTGTATTTCATACCTATATCTATCATATCTATTATATTTATACTTTATCATTATGTCTATTATATCTATTTTTATACTTATGTCTATTATATCTATTATATCTATATTTTGTGCCTATATCAATTATATCTATGTTTTATACGTATATCTATTATATCAATTATATCTATAATTTATACCTATATCTATTATATCTATTATGTCTAAATTTCATACCTATATCTATTATATCAATTGTATCTATACTTGATACCTATATCTATTATGTTTATATTTTATACCTATAACTATTATATCTATTATGTCTATATTTTATACCCATATGTATTATATCTATTATGTCTATATTTTATACCTATATCTATTGTGTCTATAATTATACCTATAACTATTATATCTATTATGTCTTTATTTTAAACCGATAACTATTATATCCACTATGTCTATATTTTATACCTATACCTATTATATCTACTATGTCTATATTTTCACCTATATCTATTATATCTATTATGTCTATATTTTAAACCTGTATCTATTATATCGATTATGTCTACATCTTATACATATATCTATTATATCTATTATGTCTATATTTTATACCTATATCTATTATATCTCTTATGTCTATATTTTATACCTATATCTTTTTTATGCATTTTGTCTATATTTTATACCTATATCAATTATATCTATATTTTATTCCTATATCTATTATATCTATTATGTCTATATTTTATACCTATATCTATTATATCTATTATGTCTATATTTTATACCTATATCTATTATATCGATAATGTCTATATCTTATATATATATCTATTATGTCTATTTTTTATACCTATATCTATTATATCTATTATGTCTCTATATTATACATCTATCTATTGTGTCTATTATGTGTATATTTTATACCTATGTCTGTTATGTCTATATTTCATACCTATATTTTTATACCAGTTATGTCTATATTTTATACCTATATGTATTATATCTGTTATGTCTATATTTTATACCGATATCTATTATGTCTATATTTTATACATATATCTATTATATCTCCTCTGTCTATATTTTATAACTATATCTATTATATCTATTATGTCTATATTTCATACCTACATCTATTATATCTATTCTGTCTATATTTTATACCTATATTATATCTATTATGTCCATATTTTATACCTATATCTATTATACCTATTATGTCTATATTTTATATCTTTATCTATTATATCTATTATGTCTATATTTTATACCAATATCTCTTATATCTACTATGTCTGTATTTTATATCTATATCTATTATATCTATTATATCAATGTTTTATACCTATATCTATTAAATTTATTATGTATATATTTTATACCTATATCTATTATATCTAATAAGTCTATATCTTATACCTATATCTATTTATATCTATTATGTCTTTATTTTAAACCCATACCTATTATATCTATTATGTCTATATTTCATACTTATTTCTATTATGTCTATATTTAATACCTATATCTATTATGTCTATATTTTATACCTATATTATATCTATTATGTCTATATTTTATACCTATAACTATTTATCCGTTATGTCTATGTTTTATAACTATATCTATTATATCTACTATGTCTATATTTTACACCTATATCTATTATATCTATTACTTCTATATTTTATTCCCATCTCTATAATATCTATTATGTTTATATTTTATACCTATATCTATTATATCTTTATCTAAATTTTATACGTATATCTATTTTGTCTGTATTTTATACCTATATCTATTATATCTATATTTTATACCTATATCTATTATATCTATTATGTCTATATTTTATAAATATATCTATTAAATCTATTATGTCTGTATTTTATACCGATATCTATTATGTCTATATTTTATACCTTTATCTATTATATCTATTATGTCTATATTTTATAACTATATCTATTAAATCTATTATGTCTATATTTTATACCGATATGTATTATGTCTATATTTTATACCTATATCTATTGTATCTATTATGTCTATATTTTATACCTATATCTATTAAATCTATTTTTTCTATATTTTATATGTATGTCTATTATGTCTATATTTTATACCTATATCTATTATATCTATTATGTCTATATTTTATACCTATAATTATTATATCTAATATGTCTATATTTTATACCTATATCTATTATGTCTATATTTTATATCTATATCTATTGTATCTGTCTATATTTTATACCTATATCTATTGTATCTATTAAGTCTATATCCTTTCTTTTTTAACAGGCTTAATTCACTTTATTTTTCTGTATAAAAAGCCTATGTTGTAGCCACAGCTGGAGCCTGGGTCCACTGCACGGAGACTCTGGTGTGGGTCTTGACAAGGTGGTCAGTGAATTCCTGATAGATAGACTTGGTAAACACAGTCTCCTTCCACACGTCAGGGGTTAGGTAGCTGTAGGTCTTAGAGATGGCATCAAAGGTGGCCTTGGCGAAGTTGCCCAGGGTGGCAGTGCAGCCCCGGGCTGAGGTGTAGCAGTCATCAATAGCAGCCATCATGAGCAGCTTCTTGGGCACAGGCGCTGAGACGATGCCAGTGCCCCTGGGTGCAGGGATGAGGCGCACCAGCACAGAGCCACAGCGGCCTGTCACCTTGCAAGGGACGGTGTGGGGCTTGCCGATCTTGTTCCCCCAGTAGCCTCTGCGCACCGGGACAATGGAGAGTTTGGCCAGGATGATGGCCCCACGGATGGCGGTGGCCACCTCCTTGGAGCACTTAACACCCAGGCCGACGTGGCCATTGTAGTCCCCGATAGCAACAAACGCCTTGAACCTGGTGCGCTGACCAGCACGGGTCTGCTTCTGCACCGGCATAATCTTCAAAACCTCATCTTTGAGAGAGGCCCCCAAGAAAAAGTCAATGATCTCAGATTTCTTAATGAGCATAGAGAAGAGGTAGACCTCCTCCAGGGACTTGATCTTCATGTCCTTGACCAAGCGGCCCAGCTTGGTGACGGGCATCCACTCCTTATCCTCGGCCTTGCCTCCGCGAGCTCCGCGGCCTCGGCCCCGACCCCGTCCTCGGCCGCGACCCCGGCCCCGGATGCCACTGCCTAAACCTCTGCGGAAGACACCGCGGTTCCCCATCCCAGGGCCACCAGGGCCTCCGGACCACCCCGCTGAACCGGCGTCATCCGCCATTTGGTGTTTTCTCAGAGAAGAAGCTAATGTCTATATCTTAAACACATATCTATTATATCTATTATGTCTATATTTCATACCTATACCTATTATATCTATTATGTCTGTATCTTATATCTGTATCTATTATATCTATTATGTCTATATTTTATACCTATATTGATTATATCTATTATGTCTATATTTTATACCTATATCTTTTATATCAATTTTGTCTATATTTTATACCTATTTCAATTATGTCTATATTTTATTCCTGTATCTATAATATCTATTATGTCTATATTTTATACCTATATCTATTATACCGATTATGTCTATATCTTATACATATATCTATTATATCTACTATGTCTATATTTTATAACTATATCTATAATATCTATTATGTCTATATTTTATACCTATATCTTTTATATCTATTTTGTCTATATTTTATAACTATTTCAATTATGTCTATATTTTATTCCTATAACTATTATATCTATTATGTCTATATTTTATACCGATATGTATTATGTCTATATTTTATACCTATATCTATTATATCTATTATGTCTATATTTTATAACTATATCTATTAAATCTATTTTGTCTATATTTTATATCTATATCTATTATGTCTATATTTTATACCTATATCTATTATATCTATTATGTCTATATTTTATACCTATAATTATTATATCTAATATGTCTATATTTTATACCTATATCTATTATGTCTATATTTTATATCTATATCTATTGTATCTGTCTATATTTTATACCTATATCTATTGTATCTATTATGTCTATATCTTTTTTTTTTTAACAGGCTTAATTCACTTTATTTTTCTGTATAAAAAGCCTATGTTGTAGCCACAGCTGGAGCCTGGGTCCGCTGCACGGAGACTCTGGTGTGGGTCTTGACAAGGTGGTCAGTGAATTCCTGATAGACAGACTTGGTAAACACAGTCTCCTTCCACACGTCAGGGGTCAGGTAGCTGTAGGTCTTAGAGATGGCATCAAAGGTGGCCTTGGCGAAGTTGCCCAGGGTGGCAGTGCAGCCCCGGGCTGAGGTGTAGCAGTCATCAATAGCAGCCATCATGAGCAGCTTCTTGGGCACAGGCGCTGAGACGATGCCAGTGCCCCTGGGTGCAGGGATGAGGCGCACCAGCACAGAGCCACAGCGGCCTGTCACCTTGCAAGGGACGGTGTGGGGCTTGCCGATCTTGTTCCCCCAGTAGCCTCTGCGCACCGGGACAATGGAGAGTTTGGCCAGGATGATGGCCCCACGGATGGCGGTGGCCACCTCCTTGGAGCACTTAACACCCAGGCCGACGTGGCCATTGTAGTCCCCGATAGCAACAAACGCCTTGAACCTGGTGCGCTGACCAGCACGGGTCTGCTTCTGCACCGGCATAATCTTCAAAACCTCATCTTTGAAAGAGGCCCCCAAGAAAAAGTCAATGATCTCAGATTCCTTAATGGGCAGAGAGAAGAGGTAGATCTCCTCCAGGGACTTGATCTTCATGTCCTTGACCAAGCGGCCCAGCTTGGTGACGGGCATCCACTCCTTATCCTCGGCCTTGCCTCCGCGAGCTCCGCGGCCTCGGCCCCGACCCCGTCCACTGCCGCGACCCCGGCCCCGGATGCCACTGCCGAAACCTCTGCGGAAGACACCGCGGTTCCCCATCCCAGGGCCACCAGGGCCTCCGGACCGCCCCGCTGCACCGGCGTCATCCGCCATTTGGTGTTTTCTCGGAGAAGAAGCCAATGTCTATATCTTATAGACATATCTATTATATCTATTATGTCTATATTTCATACCTATACCTATTATATCTATTATATCAATGTTTTATACCTATATCTATTAAATGTATTATATCTATATTTTATAGCTTTATCTATTATATCTATTATGTCTATATCATATACCTATATTTATTATATCTATTATGTCCATATTTTATACCTATATTATATCTATTATGTCCATATTTTATACCTATAATTATTATATCTAATATGTCTATATTTTACACCTATATCTATTATGTCTATATTTTATACCTATATCTATTATGTTCATATTTCATAACTATATCTATTATATCTATTATGTCTATATTTTATAGCTCTATCTATTTTATCTATTATGTCTATATTTTATACATATATCTATTATATCTATTATGTCTATATTTTATTCCTATATCTATTATGTCTATTATGTCTAATTTTATACCTATATCTATTTATATCTATTATGTGTATATTTTATACGTATATCTATTATATCTCTTTTGTCCATATTTTATACCTATATCTATTGTATCTATTATGTCTATATTTTATACGTATATCTATTATATCTATTATGTCTATATTTTATTCTTATATCTATCTATTATGTGTACATTTTATACCTATATCGATTATATCTATTATGTCTATATTTTATACCTATATCTGTTACATCTATTAAACCGATAGTTTATAACTATATCTAGTATATCTATTATGACTAAATTTTATACCTATATCTATTATGTCTATATTTTACACCCATATTCATTATATCTATTATGTCTATATCTTATACCTATATCTGTTATATCTATTATATCTATATTTTATATCTATAACTATATTATTATACCTATATCTATTATATCGATTTTATCTATATTTTATACCTATATCTATTATTTCTATTATGTTTATATTTTAGACCTATATATGTTATATCTATTATGTCTATATTGTATACTTATGTGTATTATATCTATTATGGCTATATTTTGTACCTATATCTATTATATCTATTGTGTTTATATCTATTATGTCTGTGTTTTATAACTCTATCTATTATAACTATTATGTCAATATTTTATCCCTGTATCTATTATATCTATTATGTCTATATTTTATAACTCTATTATATCTATAACGTCTACACTTCATACCTGTATCTATTATATCTATGATGTCTATATTTTTTACCTCTATTATATCGATAATACCAATATTTTATTTCAATATCAACTATATCTATTATGTCTATATATTATACCTCTATTTATTATATCTATTATATCTATTATGTCTATATTTTATACCTCTATCTATTGTATCTATTATGTCTATATTTTTTACCTCTATTATATCTATTATGTCTATATTTTATACCTTTGTCTATTATATCTATTTTGTTTTTATTTTATACCTCTATCTATTATATCTATTATGTGCATAATTTATGCCTATATCTATTATATATATTCTTTCGATATTTTATACCTATGTCTAATATATCTATGGTGTCTATATTTTAATCCTATATATATTATATCTATACTAACTATATTTTATGCCTATATCTATTATATCCATTATGTCTATATTTTATAACTCAATCTATTATACCTTTTATGTCTATATTTTATAACTATATCTATTATATCTATTATGTCTACATTTTATACCTATATCTATTAAATCTATTATGTCTACATTTGATATTTCTATCTACAATATGTATTATGTCTATAATTTATAACTCTATCAATTATATCTATTATGTCTATATTTTATACCTCTATTATATCTATGATGTCTATATTTTATACCTCTATCTATTATAACCGTATTATATACCGATATACATTACACCTATGTTTTTACCTATATCAATTATATCTATTATATTTATACTTTTTAAATTATATCTATTATATCTATATTTTATACATGTATCTATGATATCTATTGTCTATATTTTATACCTGGATCTATTATATCTATTATGTGTATATTTTATACCTATATCTATTATATCTATTATGTCTATATTTTATAGGTATATCTATTATATCTCTTATATCTATATTTTATACCTATATCTCTTATAACTATTATGATTATATTTTATACCCATATCTATTATGTCTATATTTTCTACCTATATCTATTATATCTAATATGTATATATTTTATACCTATATCTGTTATGTCTATATTTTTTACCTCTATCTATTCTCTCTATTATATCTATATTTTCTATCTATATCTATTATGTCTATATTTTATACCTATATCTATTATATCGATGAGGTGTATATTTTATACCTATATGTATTATATATTTTATGTCTATATTTTATAAACATATCTATTATATCTATTTTGTCTGTATTTTATACCTATATCTATTATATCTATTATATCAATGTTTTATACCAATATCTATTAAAGCTACTATGTCTATATTTTATACCTTTATCTATTATATCTATTATGTCTTTATCTTATACCTATATCTATTATATCTATTATGTCTTTGTTTTAAAACTATACCTATTGTAACTATTATGGCTATATTTCATACCTATGTGTATTATAAACATTATGTCTATATTTTGTGCCTATATCTATTATGTCTATATTTTATACCTATATCTATTATAATTATTATGTCTATATTTGAAACCTATATCTATTATATCTATTATGTCTATATTTTATACCTATTTCTATTATATCTATTATGTCTATATTTAATACCTATATCTATTATGTCTATTATGTCTATATTTTATACCTATATCTATTATATCTATTATGTCTATATTTTATATCTATATCTATTGTATCTATTATGTCTATACTTATACATATATCTATTATATCTATTATGTCTATATTTCATACCTATACCTATTATATCTATTATGTCTATATTTTATATCTATATCTATTATATCTATTATTTCTATATTTTATACCTATATATATTATATCTATTATGTGTATATTGTATACATATTTCTATTATATCTATTATGTCGATATTTTATACCTATATCTATTATGTCTATAGTTTATACCTATATGGATTATATCATGTCTATATTTTATACCTATATTATATCTATAATGTCTACAATTTATACCTATATCTATTATGTCTATATTTTATACGTATATCTATTATATCTGTTATGTCCATATTTTATACCTATATCAATTTTATTTTTGTTTTATTCCTATATCTATTATATCATTTATGTGTATGTTTTATACCTATATCTATTATATCTATATTTTATACCTATAGCTATTATATGTATATTTTATACCTATATATATTATATCTACTATATCTGTATTTTATACCTATATCTATTATATCTATTATGTCTGTATTTATACCTATATCTATTATAACTATTATGTATATATATGATACCTATATCTATTATATATATTATGTCTATATTTTATACCTATATTTGTTATATCTATATTGTCTGTGTTTTATACGTATATCTATTATGTATATATTTTATACTTATATCTATTATAGCAATTATGTCTATGTTTTTTACCTATTTCTATTATAACTATTATGTCTATATTTAATACCTATATCTATTGTGTCTATATTTTATACCTATATCTATAATATTTATTATGTCTATATTTTTTACCTATATCTATTGTGTCTGTAGTTCATACCTATATATTTATACCAGTTATGTCTATATTTTATACCTATATCTATTATATCTATTATGTCTATATTTTATACCTATATCTGTTATGTCTATATTTTATAACTTTAACTATTATATCTATTATGTCTATATTTCATACCTATATCTATTGTATCTATTATGTCTGTAGTTTATACCGATATCTATTATGTCTATATATTATACCTATATCTATTATATCTAATATGTCTATATTTTATACCTATATCTATTATGTTTATATTTCATTTCTATATCTATTATATCTATTATGTCTATATTTTATACCTCTATCTATTATATCTATTATATCTATATTGTATACCTATATCTATTATATCTATATTTTATACCTGTATCTATTTTATCTATTATGTGTATATTTTAAAACTCTATCAATTATATCTATTATGTCTATATTTTATAACTCTATTATATCTATTATGCCTATATTTCATACCTACATCTTTTATATCTATTATGTCTATATTTTATATCTGTATCCATTATGTCTATTATGTTTATATTTTATACCTACATCTATTATATCTATTATGTCTATATTTTATACCTATATCTTTTACGTCTACATTTTATACCTAAATCTAATATATCTGTTATGTCTATATTTTATGCCTATATCTATTATATCTATTATGTCTGTATTTTATAACTATATCTATTATATCCATTATGTCTACATTTTATCCCTCTATCTCTTATATCTATTATGTCTATATTTTATAACTCTATCAATTATAACTATTATGTGTATATTTTAAACCTCTATTATATCTATTATGCCTATATTTTATACCTATATCTATTATATCTATTTTGTCTATATTTTATATCTATATCTATTATGTCTATTATGTCTATATTTTATGCCTGTATATATTAAATCCATTATGTCTATATTGTATACCTATATCTATTAACTCTACATTTTATACCTATATTTATTATATCTAATATGTCTATATTTTATACCTATATCAATTTTGTCTGTATTTTATACTTATATTTCTTATGTCTATATTTTTTACCTATATGCGTTATGTCTATATATAATACCTATATCTATTGTATGTTTTATGTCTCTATTTTATTCCTATATCTATCATGTCTATATTTTATACCTATATTTATTATATCTATTATGTCTATATTTTATACCTATATCTATTATATCTATATTTTACACCTATATCTATTGTATCTATTATGTCTATATTTTATACCTATATCAATTATGTCTATATTTTTTACCTATATCTATTATATCTATTATGTCTGTATTTTATAACTATATCAATTATGTTTATTATGTCTACATTGTATACCTATATATATTATATCTATTTTGTTTATATTTTATAACTATGTCTATTATGTCTATTATGTCTATAGTTTATAACTCTATTATATCTATTATATCTATAGTTTATACCTATATCTCTTATATGTATTATGTATATATTTTATACCCATATCTATTATGTCTGTATTTTATACCTATATCTATTATATCTATTATGTCTATATTTTATACCTATATCTATTATAACCATATTTAATACATATAATTCTTATATCTATATTTATTACTAATATCTATTATATCAATTAGATTTTTATTTTATAATTATGTCTATTGTATCTATTTTACACCTATATCTATTATATCTATTATATCTGTTTTATGACTATATCAATTATATGTATATTTTATACGTATATCTATTATATCTATTATATCTATATTTTATAGCTATATCTATTATATCTATATTTTATACCTTCATCTACTAAATCTCTTATGTCTATGTTTTGTACCTATATCTATTATATTTATTATGTCTATATTCTATACCTATGTCTATTATATCCATTATGTCTATATTTTATACCTGTATCTATAACATTTATTATGTCTCTATTTTATACCTATAATTGTTATATCTATTATGTCTATATTTTATACCTATAACTATTATATCTATTATGTCTATATTTTATACCTCTATCTATTGTATGCATTATGTCTATATTTATACCTATATCTATTATATCTATTATGTCTGTATTTTATACCTATATTTATCATGTCTACATGTTATACCTGTATCGATTATATGTATTATGTCTATATTTTATACCTATATCTGTTATATCTCTTATGTCTATATTTTATACCTATATCTATTGTATCTATTATTTCTATATTTTATTCCTATATCTATTTTTTCTCTTATGTCTGTATTTTATACCTATATTTATTATATCTATTATGTCTATAATTTATACCTATATCTATTATGTCTACATTTTATACCAATATCCATTATATATATTTTGTCTATATTTTATATCGTTAACTATTATATCTATTATGTCTATGTTTATTCCTATATCTATTGTATCTGTTATGTCTATATTTCATACCTATATTTATTATATCCACTATATCTTTATTTTATACCTTTATCTATTATATCTATATTTTATACCTATATCTATTATATCTACTGTCTATATTTTATACCTGTATCTATAATATTTATTTTTTATATGTATATCTATTATATCTCTTATATCTATATTTTATACCGGTACGTCTATATTTTATACCTATGTCTCTTACATCTATTTTGTCTATATTTTATACCTATATCTATTATATCTCTTATGGCTATATTTTATACCTATATCTATTATATCTCTTATATCTATGTTTTATACCTTTATCTATTATATCTATTATATTTATATTTTATAATTATATATATTATATCTATATTTTATATGTATATCTATTATATCTATATTTTATACATATATCTATTATATCTATAAATTATACGTATATCTATTATATCTTTTATATCGATATTTTATACCTATATCTATTATATCTATATTTTATACCCCTATCTATTTTATCTTTTATGTGTATATTTTAAACCCATATCTATTATATCTATTATGTCTATATTTTATACCTATGTCTATTACATCTATTGTGTCTATATTTTATACCTATATCTATAATATCAATTATGTCTGTATTTCATACCTGTATCCTTTATATCTATTATGTCTATATTTTATACCTATATCTATTATGTCTATATATTATAGCAATATCTATTATATCTATTATGTCTATATTTTATACCTATATCTACCATATCTATTATGTCTATATTTTATACCTATATCTATTATAACTGTTATGTCTATATTTTATAAGTGTATCTTTTATGTCTATATTTTATACCGATATCTATTATGTCTGTATTTTATACCCATATCTATTATGTCTTTATTTTACAACTATATCTATTATAACATTTATGTCTGTATTTATAACTATATCTCTTATATCTATTATGTATATATTTTATACCTATATTTATTATGTCTATATTTTATACCTCAATCTTTTCTATTTTATCTGTATTTTATATCTATATCTATTATGTCTATATTTTATACCTATATCTATTGTATCTTTTATGTCTATGTTTTATACCTATATCTATAATATCTATTATGTCTTTATTTTATACTTATATCTATCATATCTATTATGTCTATATTTTATATCTCTATCTTTTTTGTCTATATTTTATACGTATATCTGTTATATCTATTATGTCTATTTTTTATACCTATATCTATTATATCCATTATGACTATATTTTTTACCTATATTTATCATATGCATTATGTCTATATTGTATACCCATATATATCTTATCTATTGTGTCTACGTTTCATACCTATATCTATTATATCTCTAATGTCTATATTTTATACCGATATCTATTATAACTATATTTTATACCTATATATATATATTTGATACCTATATCTATTATATCTATTATGTCTATATTTTATACCTGTATTTATTATGTCTATTTTTTATACTTATATCAGTTATATCTATTATGTTTATATTTCATACCTATATGTATTATAACTTTTATTACTATATTTTATACCTATATCTATTATATCTATTATGTCTATATTTTATCCCTATATCTATTATATCTATTATGTGTATATGTTATATCTATATCTATTTTATCTATTATGTCTATATTTTATAACTATATATATTGTATCTATTATATCTATATTTCATACCTATATCTATTATTACTATATTTTATACCTATATATATCTATATTTTATAGTATGTCTATTATATCTATTACATTTATATTTTACTCTTTTATCTATTATAGACATATTTTATATCTGTATCTATTATATGTATCTATATTTTATGCCGATATCTATTGTTTCTATATTTTAAATATATATTTTTTATATCTATTATATCTATATTTTATCGCTATATCTATTGTATCTATATTTTATACTTATATATATTATATCTCTTATGTCTATATTTTATACCTATATCTATTATAACTATTATGTAAATATTTTATAACTATATCTCTTATATCTATTATGTCTGTATTTTATACCTATATCTATTATGCCTATATTTTATACCTCTATCTATTCTATCTATTATATCTATATTTTATACCTATATCTATTATGTCTATATTTTATACCTCTGTCTATTGTATCTACTATGTCTATATTTTGTACCTATATCTATTATATCTATATTTTATACCTCTATTATATCTATGATGTCTATATTTTATACCTGTATGTATTAAGTCTTTTATGTCTATATTTTTTCCCTATATCTATTATATCTATTATGTCTTCAATTTATACCTATATCTATTATATCTATTATGTGTGTATTTTATACCCATATCTATTATATCTATTATGTCTATATTTTATACCTATATCTATTCTGTCTATATTTTATACCTATATCTATTATATCTATTGGGTCTATATTTCATACCTATATCTATTATGTCTGTTCTGTGTATATTTTATACCTTTATCTATTTTATCTATTTTGTGTAAGTTTTACAGCTATATCTATTATATCTATTAGGTCTTTATTTTATACCTATATCTATTATGTATATATTTTATAACTATATCTATTATATCTATTATGTCTATATTTTATCCCTCTCTCTATTATATCTATTATGTCTATATTTTATACCTCTATCGATTATATCTATTATGCCTATTTTTTATACATATATCTATTATATCTATTATGTCTATATTTTAAACATATATCTATTATGTCTATTATGTCTGTATTTTCTACCTCTATGTATTAAGTCTATATTTTATACCTATAATTATTATATCTATTATGTCTATATTTTATACCTATATCTATTATGTCTATGTTTTATACCTATATCTATTATGTCTATTATGTCTATATTTAATATCTATATCTATTATATATATTATGTCTATATTTAATACCTATATCTATTTTGTCCATTATGTCTATATTGTACACCTACATCTATTATATCTATTATGTCTATATTTTATACCTATATCTATTATGTCTATATTTTATACCTATATTTATTATATCTATTATGTCTATATTTAATACCTATATCTATTATATCTATTATGTCTATATTTAATACCTGTATCTATTTTGTCCATTATGTCTATATTGTACACCTACATCTATTATATCTATTATGTCTATATTTTATACTTATGTCTATTATATTTATATATTATACCTATATTTATGATGTCTGTATTTTATACCAATATCTATTATATCTTTATTTTATACCTATATCTATTATATTTATTATGTCTATATTTTATACCTATATCTATTATGTCTATATTTTATACCTATATCTATTATATCTATGATGTCTAGATTTTATACCTATATCTATTACATCTAATATGTTTATATTTCATACCTATATCTATTATATCTATTATGTCTGTATCTATTGTATCTATTATGTCTACATTTTATACCTCTATTATATCTTTTATATCTATATTTTATACCTATATATATTATATCTATTATGTGTATATTTTATACCTATATCTATTATGTCTATATTTTATATCTATAATGTCTATATTTTATACCTATATCTATTATATCTATTATGTCTGTATTTTATACCTATATCTATTCTACCTATATTTTATACCTATATCTATTATATCTATTATGTCTGTATTTTATATCTATATCTACTATACCTATTATGTCTCTATTGTATACCTATATCTATTGAGTCTATATTTTATACCTATATTTATTATATCTATTATGTCTATATTTTATACCAATATCTATTATGTCTATATTTTATATCTATGTCTATTATATCTATTATGTCTGTATGTTTTACCTATATCGATTATGACTATTTTATACCTCTATCTATTATATCTATTAAGTCTATATTTTATACCTATATCTATTATATCTATTATGTTTATATTTTATATCTATATCTATTATATCTAGTATACCTATATTTTTTAACTATATTTATTATATCTACTATATGTATATTTTATACCTATATGTATTATAACTATATTTTATACCTAGATGTCTTATATCTATATTTAATACCTATATCTATCATATCTATTAGATTTATATTTTATAATTATATCTATTATATCTATATTTTACACCTATATCTTTTATATCCATTATATCTATATTTTATGACTCTACCAATTATATCGATATTTTATACGTATATCTATTATATGTATACTTTATACCTATATCTATTATGTCTATTATATTTATATTTTATACCTATATCTATTATAACTATATTTGATACCTATATATATTGCATCTCTATTTTATACCTATATCTATTATATCTATTATGTCTATACTTTATACCTATATCCTTCAAATCTATTATGTCTCTATTTTATACCTATATTTGTTACATCTTTTATGTCTATATTTATACCTATATCTATTATATCTATTATGTCTATATTTTATACCTATATCTATTGTGTATTATGTCTATATTTTATACCTCTATTATATCCATTATGTCAATACTTTATTCCTATATCTATTATGTCTTTTTTTATACCTGTATCGATTATATATGTTATGTCTATATTTTATACCTATATTTATTATATCTCTTATATCGATATTTTAGAGCTATATCTATTATATCTATTATGATTATATTTTATACCCATATCTATTCTGTCTATATTTTATACCTATATCTATTATATCTATTAGGTCTATATTTTCTACCTTAATCTACTACGCCTCTTATAGCTATATTTTATACCTATATCTTTTATATCTATGACGTCTAGATTTTATAACTGTCTATTATATCTATTATGTCTATATTGTATACCTATATCTATTACATCTAATATGTCTATATTTTATACCTATATCTATTATATCTATTATGTCTATATCTATTATATCTATTATGTCTATATTTTATACCTCTATTATATCTTTTATATCTATATTTTATACCTGTATCTATTATATCTTTTATGTCTATATTTTATACCTAAATCTATTATGTCTATATTTTATACCTATATCTATTATATCTATTATGTTTATGTTTTATACCTATATCTATTATATCTATTATACCTATATTTTTTACCTATATCTATTATATCTATTATATCTATATTTTATACCTATATCTATTATAACTATATTTTATACCTAGATGTCTTATATCTTTATTTAATACCAATATCTATCATATCTATTAGATTTATATTTTATAATTATATCTATTATATCTATATTTTATACCTATATCTATTATATCTATTATATCTATATTTTATGATTATATCAATTATATCGATATTTTATACGTATATCAATTATATGTATACTTTATACCTATATCTATTATGTCTATATTTTATAGCTTTATCCATTATATCTACTATGTCTATATTTTGTACCTATATCTACTATGTCTATTATGTCTATATTTTATACCTCTGTCTATTATATCTATTATGTCTATATTTTATACCTATATCCATCAAATCTATTATGTCTCTATTTTATACCTATATTTGTTACATCTATTATGTCTGTATTTTATACCTATATCTATTATATCTATTATGTCTATATTTTATACCTATATCTATTGTATGTATTTCGTCTATATTTTATACCTATATCTATTATATCTATTATGTCAATACTTTATTCCTATATCTATTATGTCTATATTTTATACATGTATCGATTATATGTGTTATGTCTATATTTTATACCTATATTTATTATATCTCTTATGTCGATATTTTATAACTATATCTATTATATCTATTATGGTTATATTTTATAACCATATCTATTCTGTCTATATTTTATACCTATATTTATTATATCTATTATGTCTATATTGTATACCTTTATCTACTATACTTCCTATGTCTATGTTTTATACCTATATCTATTATATCTATTGTGTCTATACTTTATAACTATATCTATCATGTCTATATTTTATATCTTTATCTATTATATCTATTTTGTCTATATTTTATACCTATATCTATTATATCTCTTATGTCTATTTTTTATGCGTATATCCATTATATCCACTATATCTGTATTTTATATCTGTATCTATTATATCTATGTTTGATACCTATATCCATTATATCTATTATATCTATATTTTATACATATATCTATTATATCTATTGTCTATATTTTATACCTGTATCTATTATATCTTTTTTATACATGCATCTATTATATCTATTATATCTATATTTTATACCTCTATCTATCATATCTATATTTTGTACCTGTATCTATTATATCTATTATGTCTATATATTATACCTATATCCATCAAATCTATTATGTCTCTATTATATACCTATATTTGTCACATCTATTATGTCTATATTTTCTACCTGTATCTATTATATCTATTATGTCTATATTTTATACCTGTATCTATTATATCTATTATGTCTATATTTTATACCTATATCTATTATATATATTATATCTATATTTTATGACAATATCAATTATATCTATATTTCATTCGTATATCTATTATATCTATCATATCTATATTTTATACCTATATCTATTATTTCTCTATTTTATACCTGCATCGATTGTATTTCTTAGGTCTATATTTTATACCTATATCTATTATATCTCTTATGTCTATATTGTATACCTTTATCTCTTATATCTATTATGCTTATGTTTTATACCCATATGTATAATGTCTATATTTTATACCTATATGTATTATATCTATTATGTCTATATTTTATACCTCTATCTATTATAACTATATTTTATACCTATATTTCTTATATCACTATTTAATACCTATATCTATTATATCTATTAGATTTACATTTTATAATTATATCTATTATATCTATATTTGATACCTATATCTATTATATCTATTATATGTATATTTTATGACTATATCAATTGTATCTATATTTTATACGTATATCTATTGTATCCATTATGACTATATTTTATACCTATATCTATTATATCTATTAGGTCTATATTTTATTCCTATGTCTATTATATCTATTATGTCTATATTTTATACCTATATCGATCAAATCTATTATGTCTCTATTTTATAACTATATTTGTTATATCTATTATGTCTATATTTTATACCGATGTCTATTATATTTATTATGTCTAAATATTATACCTATATCTTTCATGTCTATATTTTATACCTATATCTATTTTGTCTATATTTTATATCTATATCTATTATATCTATTATGTCTAAATAATATACCTATTTCTTTTATGTCTATATTTTATACCTATATCTTTATGGCTATATTTTATACCTATATGTATTATATCTATTACGTCTATATATTATACCTATATCTATTATGTCTATTATGTCTATATTTTATACCTATATCTATTATGTCTATATTTTATACCTATATCTATGATATCTATTATGTCTACATTTTATAATTATATCTATTATGTCTATATTTTACACCCATATCTATTATATCTATTATGTTTATATTTTATAACTACATCTATTATATCTATTATGTCTATATTTTATACCTATATCTATTATATCTATATTTTATACCTATATCTATTATAACTATATTTTATACCTATATTTCTTATATCGATATTTAATACCTATATCTACTATATATTTTAGATTTATATTTTATGATTATATCTATTATATCTATATTTTATACCTATATCTATTATATCTATTATATCTATATTTTATGACTATATCAATTATTTCTATATTTTTTACGTATATCTCTTACATGTATTATATCTATATTTTATACCTATATATATTATATCTATATTTTATACATATGTCTATTATATCTATTATGTCTATATTTTGTACCTATATTTATTATATCTATTATGTCTATATTTTATACCTATATCTATTATATCTACTATGTCTCTATTTTATACCTATTTCTATTATATCTATTAGTTCTATACTTTATTCCTATATCTACTATGTCTATCTTTTATACCTGTATCGATTATATGTATTATATCTGTATTTTATACCTATATGTATTATACCTCTTATGTTTATATTTTATACCTATAACTATTATTCCTATTATGTTTATATTTCTTACCCATATCTATTATGTCTATATTTTTTACCTGTGTCTATTATATCTATTGTGTCTATATTTTATACCTATATCTATTATACCTCTTATGTCTATATTTTATACCTATATCTATTACAGGTATTGTGTCCATACTTTATACCTATATCTCTTATGTCTATATTTTATATCTTTATCTATTTTATCTATGATGTCTATACTTTATACCTATATCTATTATGTCTATGTTTTATACCTATACCTATTATAACTATTATGTCTATATTTTATAACTATATATTATGTCTGTATTTTACACCTATATCTATTATATCTATTATGTGTATATTTTATAACTATAAATTATGTCTATATATTATATCTATATCCATTTTATATATTATGTCTATATTTTATGTCTATATCTATTATGTCTATATTTTACACCTATATCTATTATATCTATTCCGTGTATATTTTACACGTATATCTATTATATCTTTATGTCTGTATTTTATACCTATATCTATTTTGTCTATTGTACCTATATCTATTATATCTATTATGTCTGTATTTTATACCTATATCTTTTATATCTATTATGTCTAAATATTATACCTATCTTTCATGTCTATATTTTATACCTATATCTATTATGTCTATATTTTATACCAATAACTATTATATCTATTATGTCTAAATTTTATACCTATATCTTTTTTGTCTATATTATATACCTATATCTATTATGGCTATATTTTATACCTATATGTATTATATCTATTATGTCTATATTTTATACCTATATCTATTATGTCTATTATGTCTATATTATATACTTATAACTATTATGTCTGTATTTTATACCTATATCTATATCTATTATTTCTATATTTTATACGTATATCTATTATGTCTATATTTTACACCTATATCTATTATATCTATTATGTCTATATTTTATACCTATATCTATTATATCTATTATGTCTATATTTTATACCTATATCTATTATATCTAGTATGTCTGTATTGTATACCTATATCTATAATAACTATATTTTATACCGATATCTATTATATCTATATTTTATACCTTTATCTGTTATATCTATTATATTTATATTTTATCATTTTATCTATTATATCTATATTTTATAAGTATATCTATTATATCTATTATATCGATATTTTATACCTATATCTATTAGGTCTACATTTTATACCTATATCTATTATATCTATTATGGCTATATTTTATACGTATATCTATTATATCTATTATGTCTATATTTTATACCTATATCTATTATAACTGTTATGTCTATATTTTATAGATATATCTTTTATGGCTATATATTATACCTAGATCTTTTATGTCTGTATTTTATACCTGTATCTATTATGTCTTTATTTTATACCTATACCTATTATATCTATTATGTCTATACTTTATAACTGTATCTATTGTATCTATCATGTCTATATTTTATACCTATATCTATTATGTGTATATTTTATACCTATATCTATTATAACTGTTATGTCTATATTTTATAGATATATCTATTACGGCTATATATTATACCTAGACCTATTATGTCTTTATTTTATACCTATATCTATTATGTCTTTATTGTATACCTATACCTATTATATCTATTATGTCTATACTTTATAACTGTATCTATTGTATCTATCATGTCTACATTTTATACCTATATTTATTATGTCTATATTTTATACCTATATCTATTATATCTATGATGTCTATATTTTATAACTGTCTATTATATCTATTATGTCTATATTGTATAACAATATCTATTGTATCTATTATGTCTATATATAATACCTTTATGTATTATATCTATTCTATCGATATTTTATACCTATATCTATTATAACTATATTTTATACCTATATCTATTGTATCTCAATTTTATACCTATATCTATTATACCTATTATTTTTATTTTTTATAATATATCTATTATATCTATATTTTATTCCTTTATCTATTATATCTATTCTATCTACATTTTATACCTATATCGATTCTATCTATACTTTATACGTATATCTATTATATCTATTATATCTATATTTTATACCTATATCTATATCTATATTTTATACCTATATCTATTATATCTATTATGTCTATAGTTTATACCTATATCAATTATATCTATATTTTATACTGATAAGTATTATATCTATATTTTATTATTATATCTATTATATCTATTATGACTATATTTTATACCTATATATATTATATCTATTATGTCTATATTATATATATATATCTGTTATAACTATTATGTCTATATTTTATACCTATAACTATTTTATCTATATTTTATACCTATATCTATTGTATGTGTTATATTTATATTTTATAACTCTATCTATTATATCTATATTTTATACCTATATCTATTATATCTATTGTGTCTATATTTTATAGCTCTATCTATTATATCTATTATGTCTAAATATTATACCTATATCTATTATGTCTATATTTTATACCTATATCTAACTATTATGTCTATATTTTATAACTATATATTATGTCTATATTTTACACTTATATCTATTATATCGATTATGTCTATATTTCATAACTATATCTATTATATCTATGATTTCTATATTTTATACCTATATCTATTATATCTATTTTGTCTATATTGTATACCTGTGTCTATTATATCTAATGTGTCTATATTTTATACCTATATCTGTTATATCTATACATTATACCTGTATATATTATATGTTTTACATCTATACTTTATACCTATATTATTCTATCTATTATATCTGTATTTTATGTCAATATCTATTAAATCAATTATATCTATTATATGTATATTTTATACCTATGTCTATATTATGTATTAAATCTATATTTTATACGTATATCTATTATATCTATTGTGTCTATATTTTATACCTATATATATTATGTTTATATTTTATAACTATACCTATTATATCAATTAGGTCTATATTTTATACCTGTATGTATTATGTCTATATTTTGTACCTATATCTATTATATTTATTATGTATTTTAGACCTATATTTATTATATCTATTATGTCTATATTTTATACCTATATCTATTATGTTTATATTTTATACCTGTATGGATTATATCATGTCTATATTTTCTACCTATATTATATCTATAATGTCTACATTTTGTACCTATATCTATTATGTCTTTATTTTATACGTATATCTATTATATCTGTTATGTCTATATTTTATACCTATATCAATTTTATTTTTATTTTATACCTATATGTATTATATCTATTATGTGTATATTTTATACCTATACCTATTATATCCATATTTTATACCTATAGCTATTATATGTATATTTTATACCTATATATATTATATCTATTATATCTGTATTTTATACCTATATCTATTATATCTATTATGTCTGTATTTTATACCTATATCTATTATAAATATTATGTATATATATTATACCTATATCTATTATATATATTATGTCTATATTTTATCCCTATATCTGTTATATCTATATTGTCTGTGTTTTATACGTATATCTGTTATGTATATATTTTATACTTATATCTATTATAGCAATTATGTCTATATTTTATACCTATTTCTATTATATCTATTATGTCTATATAATACCTATATCTATTATGTCTATATTTTATACCTATATCCATTATATCTATTATGTCTATATTTTTTACCTATATCTGTTATGTCTATATTTTATAACTTTAACTTTTATATCTATTATGTCTATATTTCATACCTATATCTATTGTATCTATTATGTCTGCATTTTATACCGATATCTATTATACCTATATATTATACCTTAACTATTATAACTAATATGTCTATATTTTATACCTATATCTATTATGCTTATTTTCATATGTATAATTATTATATCTATTATGTCTATGTTTTATACCTATATCTATTTTATCTATTATGTCTATATTTCATACCTATATTTTTATACCAGTTGTGTCTATATTTTATACCTAAAACTATTATATCTAATATGTCTATATTTTATAACTATATCTATTATGTCTATATTTTATATCTATATCTATTATATCTTTTATGTCTATATTTTATACCTCTATTATATCTTTTATGTCTATATTTTATACCTCTATCTATTGTATCTATTATGTATATATCTTATACATGTATCTATTATATCTATTTTGTCGATATTTTATACCTGTAACTTTTATGTCTATTTTGTCTACATTTTATACTTATTTCAATTATGTCTGTATTTTATTCATATATATATTATATATATTATGTCTATATTTTATACCTATATCTATCATATCTATTTTGTGTATATTTTATACCTATATCCATTATATCTATTAGGTCTATATTTTATACCTATAACTATTATGTCTACTATGTCTATATTTTATACCGATATCTATTATGTCTATATTTTATACCTCTCACTGTTATATCTACTATGTCTATATTTTATACCTATGTGTAGTATATCTATTATGTCTATATTCAAAACCTATATTTATGATATCTATTAGGTCCATATTTTAAACCTATATCTATTATATGTATTATGTCTATATTTTTATCTATATCTATTTTATCTATTAGGTCTATATTTTATACCACTATCTATTATATCTACTATATGTGTATCTTATAACGATAACTATTATATCTAGTCCCTATATTTTTTACCTTTATCTATTGTATGTATTATATCTATATTTTATACCTATATCTATTATATCTATAATATCTACATTTTATACCTATACCTATAATATCTATATTGTATACCTCTGTCTATTATATCTATTATATCTATATTATATACCTATTCTTATTATATCTATATTTTATACCTATATATATTATATCCATTATATCTATATTTTATACCTATATCGATTATACGTGCATTTTATACCTATATCTATTATATCTATTATGTCTGTGTTTTATACCTGTATCTATTATATCGATTTTGTGTATATTTTATACCTATATCTATTATATCTATTATCTCTATATTTTACACTTATATCTATTATTTCTGCTATGTCTATATTTTATACCTATATCTATTATACCTATTATGTCTATATTTTATGCCTATATCTATTATATCTATATTTTATACCTGCATCTATTATATGTATTACATCTATACTTTATACGTATATTATTCTATCTATTATGTCTGTGTTTTATGCCAATATCTATTATATCTGTTTTATATATATTTTATACCTATGTGTGCAATATCTATTATATCTATATTTTATACCTATATGTATTATATCTATTGTATCTATATTTTATAACTAGATCTGTTATATCTATAATTTCTATATTTTATAACAATAGTATTTTTATATTTTATACCTATATCTTTTATATATATTTTCTCTATATTTTATACCTATATCTATTATGTTTATATTTTATAACTATACCTATTATACCTATTATGTCTATATTTTATACCTATAGGTATTATGTCTATATTTTGTACCTACATCTATTATATTTATTATGTCTATATTTTAGTCCTATATTAATTATATCTATTATGTCTATATTTTATACCTATATCTACTATGTCTATATTTTATACCTATATGGATTATATCTATTATGTCTATATTTTATACCTATATCTATTATATCTATTATGTCTATATTTTATACCTATATTATATCTATAATGTCTACATTTTATACCTATATCTATTATGTCTATATTTTATTCATATATCTATTATGTCTGTTATGTCTTTATTTTATAGCTATATCTATTTTATTTGTATTTTATTCGTATATCTATTATATCTTTTGTGTCTATATTTTATACCTGTATCTATTATATCTATTATATCTGTATTTTATACCTATAGATATGATATCTATATTTTATTTCTATATCTATTATATCTATTATATCTGTATTTTATATGTATATCTATTATATCTATTATGTCTATATTTTATACCTATGTCTATTATATCTATGATGTCTATATTTTATACCTATATCTACTGTATATATTATGTTAATATTTTATACCTATATCTGTTATATCTATTTTGTCTGTATTTTATACGTATATCTATTATGTCTACAGTTTATACCTATATCTATTGTAATTTTTATGTCAATATTTGATACGTATATCTATTATATCTATTTTGTCTATATTTTATACCTATTTCTAGTATATCTATTATGTCTATATTTAATAATTGTATCTATTATGTCTTTATTTTATACCTATATCTATTATATCTATTATGTGTATATTTTATACCTATATCTATTATATCGGATATGTCTATATCTTATACGTATATCTATTTTATCTATTATGTCTTTATTTTAAACCTATACCTATGATATCTATTATGTCTATATTTCATACCTATATCTATTATAAATATTATGGCTATATTTTGCAGCTATATCTATTATGTCTATACTTTATACCTATATCTATTATAATTATTATGTCAATATTTGATACGTATATCTATTATATCTATTTTGTCTATATTTTATACCTATTTCTATTATATCTATTATGTCTATATTTAATATTTGTATCTATTATGTCTTTATTTTATACCTATATCTATTATATTTATTATGTGTATATTTTATACCTATATCTATTATATCCATTATGTCTATATTTTATAACTATATCTATTATATCTACTCTATCTATATTTTATACCTAAATCTATCATATCTAATATGTCTATATTTTATACCTATATCTATTATATCTATTATGTCTTTATTTTATACCTATATCTGTTATGTCTATATTTTATACCTCTATCTATTATATCAATTATGGCTATGTTTTATACCTATATCTATTATATCTATTATGTCTGTATTTTATACCGATATCTATTATGTCTATATTTTATACCTATATCTATTATATCTAGTATGTCTATTTTTCATACTTATATCTATTATAACTATTTTGTCTATATTTCTTACCTATATCTATTATATCTATTATGACTATATTCTATACCTATATCTATTATATCTATTATGTCTATATTTTATACCTCTATTTATTATATCTATTATGTTTATATTTGATAACTATATCTATTTTATCTATTATGTCTATATTTTATACCTACATATATTATATCTATTATGTCTATATTTTATACCTATATCTCTTAAATATATTATGTCTATGTTTTATATCTATATCTATTATGTCTATATTTTATACCTTTATCTATTATATCTATTATGTCTATATTTTATATGTATAATTATTATACCTAATATATCTATATTTCATACCGATATCTATTATGTCTATATTTTATAACTATATCTATTATATCTAGTATGTCTATTTTTTATACTTATATCTATTATATCTATTTTGTCTATATTTCTTACCTATATCTTTATATCTATTATGTCTATATTCTATACCTATATCTATTATATCTATTATGCCTATATTTTATACCTATATTTATTGTATCTATTATGTCTATATCTAATACATATATCGATTATATCTATTCAGTTTATATTTCATACCTACACCTATTATATCTATAATGTCTATATTTTGTATCTATATCTATTATATATATCATGTCTATATCTCATACACATATCTATATCTATTATGTCTATATTTTATACCTATATTTATTATATCTATTATGTCTATATTTTACACCTATATCTTTTATATTTATTTTGTCTATACCTTATAACTATTTCAATTATGTCTATATTTTATTCCTATATCTATTATATCTATTATGTCTATATTTCATAACTATATCATTTATATCTATTTTGTATATATTTTATACCTATATCTATTATATCGATTATGTCTATATCTTACACATATTTCTCTTATATCTATTATGTATATTTTTTATACCCATACCTATTAGATCTATTATGTCTGTATTTCATACCTATATCTGTTTTATTCATTATGTCTATATTTTATAGCTATATTTAGTATGTCTATATTTTATACCTATATCTATTATAATTATTATGTCTATATTTGATACGTATATCTATTATATCTATTATGTCTATATTTCATAACTATTTCTATTATATCTCTTATGTCTATATTTTATACCTTTATCTATTATGTCTGTATTTCATCCCTTTATCAATTATATCTATTATGTCTATATGTTATACCTATATCTAGTATATCTATTACGCCTATATTTTATACCCATCTCTATTATATCTATTATGTGTATATTTTATACCTGTATGTGTTATATCTATGTCTATATTTTTTACCGATATCTATTATGTCTATATTTTATACCTAATTCGATTATATCTATTATGTCTATATTTTATACCTATATCTATTATATGTATTATGTGTATATTTCATATATATAGCTATTAAATCTATTGTGTCCGTATTTTATACTTATATCAATTATGTCTATATTTTATAGCTATTTCTATTATATCTATTTTGTCTATATTTAATACCTATATCTATTATGTCTATATTTTCTACTTCTATCTATTATATCTATTATGTCTATATTTTATACCTATATCTATTATATCTTTTATGTCTATATTTCATACCTATATCTATTATATCTATTATGTCTATATCTTATATATATATCTATTATTTCTATTATGTCTATATTTTATACCTATATGTATTATATCGATTATGTCTATATCTTATACATATATCTATTATATCTATTATGTTTATATATTATACCTATATCTATTATATCGATAAGGGCTATATCTGATACGTATATCTATTATATCTATTATGTCTATATTTCATACCTATATCTATTATATCTATTATGTCTATATCTTATACATATATCTATTATATCTATTATGTCTATATTTTATACCTATATCTATTATATCTTTTATGTCTATATTTCATACCTATATCTATTACGTCTATTAGGTCTATATTTTATACCTATATCTATTATGTCTATATTTTTTTTTTTTTTTATTTTTTTATTTTTTATTATACTTTAAGTTCCAGGGTACATGTGCATAACGTGCAGGTTTGTTACATATGTATACTTATGCCATGTTGGTGTGCTGCACCCATCAACTCGTCAGCACCCATCAATTCATCATTTATATCATGTATAACTCCCCAATGCAATCCCTCCCTCCTCCCCCCTCCCCCCTCCCCATGATAGACCCCAGTGTGTGATGTTCCCCTTCCCGAGTCCAAGTGATCTCATTGTTCAGTTCCCACCTATGAGTGAGAACATGCGGTGTTTGGTTTTCTCTTCTTGTGATAGTTTGCTAAGAATGATGGTTTCCAGCTGCATCCATGTCCCTACAAAGGACGCAAACTCATCCTTTTTTATGGCTGCATAGTATTCCATGGTGTATATGTGCCACATTTTCTTTATCCAGTCTGTCACAGATGGACATTTGGGTTGATTCCAAGTCTTTGCTATTGTGAATAGTGCCGCAATAAACATACGTGTACATGTGTCTTTGTAGTAGACTAATTTATAATCCTTTGGGTATATACCCAGTAGTGGGATGGCTGGGTCATATGGTACATCTAGTTCTAGATCCTTGAGGAATTGCCATACTGTTTTCCATAATGGTTGAACTAGTTTACAATCCCACCAACAGTGTAAAAGTGTTCCTATTTCTCCACATCCTCTCCAACACCTGTTGTTTCCTGACTTCTTAATGATTGCCATTCTAACTGGTGTGAGATGGTATCTCATTGTGGTTTTGATTTGCATTTCTCTGATGGCCAGTGATGATGAGCATTTTTTCATGTGTCTGTTGGCTGTATGAATATCTTCTTTTGAGAAATGTCTGTTCATATCCTTTCCCCACTTTTTGATGGGGTTGTTTGTTTTTTTCTCGTATATTTGTTTGAGTTCTTTGTAGATTCTGGATATTAGCCCTTTGTCAGATGAGTAGGTTGCAAAAATTTTCTCCCATTCTGTAGGTTGCCTGTTCACTCTGATGGTAGTTTCTTTTGCTGTGCAAAAGCTCTTTAGTTTAATTAGATCCCATTTGTCAATTTTGGCTTTTGCTGCCGTTGCTTTTGGTGTTTTAGTAATGAAGTCCTTGCCCATGCCTATGTCCTGAATGGTACTACCTAGATTTTCTTCTAGGGTTTTTATGGTATTAGGTCTAACATTTAAGTCTCTAATCCATATTGAATTAATCTTCGTATAAGGGGTAAGGAAAGGCTCCAGTTATTATATTTATATTTTATAATTCTATCTATTATATCTGTGTTTTATACCTATATGTATTATATATATATATAATACCTGTATCTACTATGTCTATTATGGCTATATTTTATACCTGTATCTGTTATATCAATTATGTCTATGTTTTATACCGTTATCTATTATATCTATTATATCTATATTTTATACCTATATTGATTATATCTATTATGTTTATATTTTATGCCTATATCTATTGTATCTATTATGTGTATATTTTATACCTATATCTATTATATCTATTATGTCTTTATTTTATACCTATATATATCATATCAATTATGTGTATATTTTACACCTATATCTATTATATCTATTATGTCTGTATTTCATACCTATATCTATTATATCTATTATGTCTATATATTATACCTATATCTATAATATCTATTATGTCTGTATTTCATACCTATATCTATTATATCTATTATGTCTATATTTTATACCTATATCTATTATGTCTATATTTCATACCTATATCTATAATATCTATTATGTCTATATTTTACACCAATATCTATTTTATCTGTTATGTCTATATTTTATATCTTTGTCTATTATATCTATTATGTCTATATTTTATACCTATATCTATTATGTCTATATTTTATACCTATATCTATTATATCCACTATATCTATATTTTATACCTATATCTATTATATGTATATTTGATGCCCATATCCACTATATCTATTATATCTATATTTTACACCTATATCTATTATATCTATTATGTCTATCTATTATATCTATTATACCTATATTTTATACCTATATCTATTATACCTATATTTTATACCTGTGTCTATTATATCTATTATGTCTACGTTTTATACCTATGTCATTATATCAGTTATGTCTATATTTTATACTTATCTATTATATGTATTATCTCTTTATTTTATACGTATATCTATCATATCTATAATGTCTATATTTTATACCTATATATATCATATCTGTTAAGTCTATATTTTATACCTATAACTATTACATCTATTATGTCTGTATTTCATACGTATATCTATTATATCTCTTGTCTATATTTTATACCCATATCTATTATATCTGTTATGTTTATATTTCATACCTATATCTATTATATCTATTACGTCTATATTTTATAACTATATCTATTATATTTATTATGTCTCTATTTTATACCTATATCTATTATGTCAATATTTTATTCCTATATCTATTATATCTTTTATGTGTATATTTTATACATATATCTATTATATCTATTATGTCTAAATATTATACCTATATCTATTATGTATATATTGTATACCTATATCTATTTTAACTATTGTCTATATTTTATAACTATATATTATGTCTATATTTTACCCCATATCAATTATATCTATTATATCTATATTTAATAACTATATATTATGTCTATATTTTATATCTATATCAATTATATATACTATGTCTATATTTCATATCTATATCTATTATGTCTCTATTTTACACCTATATCTATGATATATATTCTGTGTATATTTTATACGTATATTTATTATATCTTTATGCCATATTTTATACCGATATCTATTATGTCTATATTTTTTACCTATATCTATTATATCTATTATGTGTATAAATTATACCTATGTCTATTATATCTATTATGTCTATATTTTCTAACTATATCTATTACATCTATAATGTCTAAATATTATACCTATATCTATTATGTCTATATGTTATTCCTATATCTATTATGTCTATATTTTATACCTAAGTCCATTATATCTATTATGTCTGTATTTTATAACTATATCTATTGTATCTATTATGTCTATATTTTATACCTACATCTATTATGTCTATATTTTGTACCTATATCGATTATATCTTTTATGTGTATATTTTGAACGGATATCTATTATGTGTATATTTTATACCTATATCTTTTATGTCTATATTTTCTATCTATATCTATTATATCTATTATGTCTCTATTTTATACCTATATCTATTATATCTCCTATGTCTATATTTTACACCTATATCTATTATATCTATTACGTCTATATTTTATACCCATCTCTATTATGTCTATTATGTTTATATTTTATACTTATATCCATTATATCTATGTCTGTATTTTATACCTATATCTATTTTGTCTATATTTTATACCTATTTCAATTATATCCATATTTTACACCTATATCTATTATATCTATTGTCTATATTTTATACCTCTATCTGTTTTATCTATTTTTATACATATATCTATTATATCTATTATATCTATATTTTATACGTATATCTATTATATCTATATTTTTACCTGTATTTATTTTATCTATTGAGTCTATATTTTATACCTATATCTATTATATCTATTAGGTCTCTATTTTATACCTATATCTATTATATCTCTTATGTCTATATTTTATAAATATATCTATTATATCTATTATGTCTATATTTTATATCTATATCTATTATATCAATTATGTCCATATTTTATAACTATATCTCTTATATCTATTATGTCTATATTTTATAACTATATCTATTATATATATTATGTCTATATTTTATGCCAATATCTATTATATCTATTATGTCTATTTTTTATGCCTATATCCATTATATCCACTATATCTATATTTTATACCTATATCTATTATATCTATATTTGATACCTGTATCCATTATATCTATTATATTTATATCTTTTACATATATCTATTATGTCTATTGTCTATATTTTATACATATATCTATTATAACTACTATGTCTATATTTTATACATATATCTATTATAACTCTTATGTCTATATTTTATACATATATCTATTATATCTATTATATCTATATTTTATACGTATATCTATTATATCTATATTTTTACCTGTATTTATTTTATCTATTGAGTCTATATTTTATACCTATATCTATTATATCTATTAGGTCTCTATTTTATACCTATATCTATTATATCTCTTATGTCTATATTTTATAAATATATCTATTATATCTATTATGTCTATATTTTATATCTATATCTATTATATCAATTATGTCCATATTTTATAACTATATCTCTTATATCTATTATGTCTATATTTTATAACTATATCTATTATATATATTATGTCTATATTTTATGCCAATATCTATTATATCTATTATGTCTATTTTTATGCCTATATCCATTATATCCACTATATCTATATTTTATACCTATATCTATTATATCTATATTTGATACCTGTATCCATTATATCTATTATATTTATATCTTTTACATATATCTATTATGTCTATTGTCTATATTTTATACATATATCTATTATAACTACTATGTCTATATTTTATACATATATCTATTATAACTCCTATGTCTATATTTTATACATATATCTATTATATCTATTATATCTATATTTAATACCTATATCTATTATAACTATATTTTATACCGATATCTATTATATCTTTATTTTATAACTTTACATATTATATCTATTATATTTATATTTTATAATTATATCTATTATATCTATATTTTATACCTATATCTATTATATCTATTGTCTATATTTTATACCTGTATCTATTTTATCTATTTTTTATACATATATCTATTATATCTATTATATCGTTATTTTATTCCTATATCTATTTATCTATATTTTATACCCCAATCTATTATATCTTTTATGTCTATATTTTATAGAATATCTATTATATCTCTTATGTCTATATTTTATACCTATGTCTATTACATCTATTTTGTCTATATTTTATACCTATATCTCTTATGTCTTTATTTCATACCTATATCTATTATGTGTATATTTTATACCTATATCTATAACAACTATTATGGTTATATTTTATACCTATATCTATTATATCTATTATGTCTATTTTTTATACCTATATCACTTATGTCTGTATTTTATAGCTATATCTATTATGTCTTTATTTTATACTTATATCTATGATATCTATTATGTCTATATTTTATAACTGTATCTATTATATCTATTATGTCTATATTTTATACCTATATCTATAATGTCTATATTTTATACCTGTATCTTTTATATCTATTATGTCTATATTTCATAATTATATCTATTATATCTATATTTTTTACCTATATCTATTATATCTATTATTTCTAAATATTGTTCCTATATCTATTTTGTCTATATTTTATACCTGTATCTATTATAACTGTTAAGTCTGTATTTTATAACTATATCTGTTATAGCTATTATATCTATATATTATACCTATATCTATTATATCTATATTTTATACTTATATCTATTTGAAACATATTTTATACCTACATACATTATATCTATATTTTATACCTATATCAATTATGTCTATATTTTATACCTATATCTATTATGTCTTTATTTTTACCTGTATCTGTCTATATTTTATACCTCTATCTATTCTATCTATTATGTCTATATTTTATACTTATATCTATTATGTCTATATTTAATACCTATATCTATTATATCTATTATATCTACATATTATACCTATATCTATTATACCTATTATGTGTATATTTTATACTTATATCGATTCTGTCTATATTTTATACCTATATCTATTATATCTATTATGTCTATATTTTATTCGTATATCTATTATATATATAATGTCTATATTCATACCCTTATCTATTATATTATAATGTCTATATTTTATACGTGTATCTATTATATCTGTTATTTCTATATTTTATAGCTATATCTATTATGTCTCTTATGTCTATATTTTATACCTATATTTATTATATCTATTATGTCTATATTTATACCTTTATCTATTATATCTATTATGTCTATATTATATACCTATATCTATTATATCTATTATGTCTATATTTTATACCTATATCTATTACATCTATTATGTCTATATTTTATACATATATCTATTATATCTATTATGTCTGTGTTTTATATCTATATCTATTATGTCTACATTTTACACCAATATCTTTTATATCAATTATGTCTATATTATAGCTATATGTATTGTATGTATATTTTATACATATATCTATTATATTTATATTTTATACCTATATCTATTATATCCATTATGTGTATATTTATACCTATATTTATCATATTTATTATGTCTATATTTTATACCTATTTATATCATATCTATTATGTCTGTATTTTATACCTATATCTATTATGTCTATATTTTATCATTATATCTATTACATCTATTATGTCTGTATTTTATACCTATGTATATTATAACTATTATATCTATATTTTACACCTATATCTACTATAACTATATTTTATACCTATGTCTATTGTGTCTCTATTTTATACCTATATCTATTATATTTATTATATTTATTATTTATAATTATACCTATTATATCTATATTTTTTTCCTATATCTATTATATCTACTATATGTATATTTTATACCTATATATAGTATATCTTTATTTTATAACTCTATGTTTTATATCCATTTTGTCTATTTTTTATGCCTATATCTACATATCTATTATGTCTATATTTTATAGCTATATATATCATATCTATTATGTCTATATTTTATACCTATATCTATTAAGTTTATATTTTATAGCTATATTTATTATCTCTATTATGTCTATATTTTCTACTTATATCTACTATGTCTATAGTTTATACCTATATCTATTGTGTCTATATTTATACCCCTATCTATTATATCTTTTATGTCTATATTTTATACCGATATCTATTGTATCTATTATGACTATATTTTATACCTATGTCTATTACATCTATTATGTCTATATTTTATACCTATATCTATAATATCTCTTATGTCTGTATTTCATAACTATATCTATTATATTTATTATGTCTATATTTTATACCTGTATCTATCATGTCTATATATTATACCTGTATCTATTATATTTATTATGTCTATATTGTACACCTATATCTATTATATCTATTATGTCTATATTTTATACCTCTATCTATTATATCAATTATGTCTACATTTTATTCCTCTCTCTATTATATCTATTAGATCTATATTTTATACCTTTATCTATTATGTCTATTGTGTCTGTGTTTTATACCTATATCTATTATATCTATTTTGTGTATATTTTACACCTATATCTATTATATCTATTAGGTCTATATTTTATACCTATATCTATTATATCTATTATGTCTATGTTTTATACCTATATATATTATATCTATTTTGTGTATATTTTACACCTATATCTATTATATCTATTAGGCCTATATTTTATGCCTATATCTATTATGTATATATTTTATAGCTATATCTATTATATCTACTATGTCTATATTTTATACGTATATCTATTATATCTACTATGTCTATATTTTATACCTATATTATATCTATTATGTCTACATTTTTATACGTATATCTATTATATCTATAATGTCTATATGTTATTCCTTTATCATTATATCTATTATGTCTATATTCATACCTATATCTATTATAACTGTTATGTCTATATTTTATAGGTATATCTATTATGTCTATATTTTATACCTATAGTATTATGACTGTATTTATACCTAATCTATTATGTCTTTATTTTATACCTATATTATTAAAATATGTATTATATAATAATTTAATTTATATTTATTTTATATATTTTTATTAATATTATAATTATATTAGATATTATATCTATTTTATATATATTTTTACCTATAACTATAACCTATAACTATATATAACCTATAACTGTATATCTATTTATAGCTATATTTCATACCTTTATCTATTATATCTATTAGTCTATATTTTTAACAATATCTATTTAATATATTATGTCTGTATTTATATCTATATCCATATATATATTATGTCTATGTTTTTATCTATATCTTTATGTCTATATTTACACATACATCTATGATATCTATTCTGTGTATATTTTATACGTATATGTATTTATCTTATGTGTATATTTCATACCTATTCTATTATATCTATTATGACTAAATTTTATACCTTATCTACTATATCTATTATGTCTATATTTTATACCTCTATCTATTATATCTATATGTCTATATTTATACCTATATCTATTACATCTATTATGTATATATTATAACCTATATCTATTATATCTATTATATCTATTTTTTTATACCTATATCAATACATCTTTATTTTATTCCCATATGTATATCTATTGTGTCTATATTTCACAGCTATATCTGTTATATCTATATTTTACACCTATATATATTATCCATTATATCTATATTTATACCTATATATCTCTCTACTATATATATATTTTACATCTATATTTATGATATATATTATCTCTATTTTATAACTATATCTATTATATCTAATATATCTATATTTTATACCTATATCTAGTATATCTATATTTTATATCTATATCTATCATATCTATTATGTGTATGTTTTATAACTCTATCAATTATATCTATTATGTCTATATTTTATACCTGTATTATATCTTTTATGTCTATATTTTATACCTATATCTATTAGATCCATTATGTCTATGTTTTATACCAGTATCTATTATATCTATTATGTGTATACTTTCTACCTATACCTATTATATCTATTCTGTCTAAATTTTATACCTATATGTACTATATCTATTATGTCTATATTTACACCTGGATCTACTACATCTACTATGTCTGTATTTTATACCTATACCTATTATGTCTAGATTTTGTACCTATATCTATTATAACTATTATCTCTATATTGTATAACTATATCGGTTATATCTATTCTTTCTATATTTTATACCTATATCTATTATGTATATATTTTATACCTATATCTATTATATCTGTTAGGTCTATATTTTACACCTATATCTATTAAATCTATTATGTTTATATTTTATACCTATATCTATTATATCTATTATGTGTATATTTTGTACCTATGTCTATTGTATCTATTATGTCTATATTTTATACCTATATCTATTATATCTATATGTCTGTGTTTTATACCTATCTATTATGTCTACATTTTATCCTATGTCTATTATATCTATTATGTCATATTGTATACCTCTGTTATATCTATTATATCTTCATTATATACCTATATCTATTATGTCTATATTTTATAACTATATCTGTTTTATCTATTATGTCTATATTTTATAACTATATGTATTATATCTATTATGTCTATATTTCATACCTATATCTATTATATCTATTTTGTCTATATCTATTATACCTATATGCCTATATTTTATAACTGTATCTATTATATCTATTGTCTATACATTATACCTCTATCTATTATATCTTTTTTGTCTATATTTTATAGCTTTATCTATAATATCTATTAGGTCTATATTTTATACCTCTATCTCTTACATCTGTTATGTCTATATTTCATACCTCTATCTCCTAAATATATTATGTCTATTTTATTCCTCTATTATGTCTATTATATCTATTTTGTCTATATTTATACCTCTATCCGTTATATCGATTATGTCCAAATTTTATACGTCTATCTATTATATCTATTATATCTATATTTTATACCTATATCGATTATATGTATTATGTCTATCTATTATATCTATAACATCTCTATTTTATACCTATGTCTATGATATCTATATTTTATACCTGTATCTATTATATCTATTATGTCTGTATTTTATAGCTATATCTATTATGTCTGTATTTTATACCTTTATCTATTATATCTATTATGTCTATATTTTATACCTATATCTATTATAACTCTAATGTCTACATTTTAGAGGCATATCTATTATGTCTGTATTTTATACCTATATCTATTATGTCTGTTTTTTATACCTATATCTATTATGTCTTATTTGTATACCTATATCTACTATATCTATTATGTCTATACTTTGAAACTGTATCTTTATATCTAATTATGTCTATACCTATATGTATTAGGTCTATTTTGTCTATATTTATACATATATCTATTATATCTATTATGTTTATATTGTATACCTATATCTATTATGTCTTCATTTTATACCTATATCTATTCTGTCTATTATGTCTATATTTTATACCTATATCTATTATACGTCTTATATCTATATTTTTTACCTATAGCTATATATTTATTATTTCTATCTTTTATACCTATATCTATTAGTCTCTATTTTATACCAATATCTTTTTATATCAATATGTCTATATTTAATATCTTTATCTATTGAATCTATCATGTCTTTATTTTGTACCTATATCTATTATATCTATTATGTCTATATTTCATACCATATCTATATAACCACTATAACTATATTTTATACCTATATCTATTATAGTATATTTGATACCCATATCCATTATATCTATTGTATCTAAATTTCATTCCTATATCTATTATATCTATCTGTTATACAATTATATCTAAATTTCATACCAATATCTATTATATCTATATTTTATAACTATATCTATTATACCTTTTATGTCTATGTTTTATACCTATATCTAGTATATCTATTATGTCTCTATTTTATAACTATTTTCTATTATATCTATTATGTCTGTATTTTACAACCTACATCTATTATGGTCTGTATTTGACACTATGTCTATTATATCTATTGTCTATATTTTTTATCTATATATATTATGTCTATATATTATACCTATATCTATTATATCTATTATGTCTATATTTTATACCTATATCCATTATAAATATTATATGTATATTTTATAACTATATCTATTATATTTATTATATCTGTATTTATAACTATACCTATTATGTCAATATTTAATACCTAAACAGATTGTATCTCTTATGTCTATATTTATAATTATATCTATTATGTCTATATTTATACCTCTAAATATTATATCTATTATGTCTATATTTTATGCCTATATCTGTTATATCTATTATGTCTATATTTTATACACAGATGTTTACATCTATTATGTCCATATTTTATACCTATACCTATTATAATCTATTATGTCTATATTTTATACCTACACCTATTATATCTGTATTTATACCTATATGTATTATGTCTATTGATATCTATATTTTATAACCTATATCTATTATAGATATTAGGTCTATATTTTATACCTATAACTATTATATCTTTTATGCATATATTTTATGCGTAGGTATATATATTATTATGTCTACATTTTATAACTATATCTATTATGTGTAGTATGTCTATATTTTATACCTATATTTATTATATCTATTATATCTATATTTTATAGCTATATCTATTATATTTATTATGTCTATATATTATACCTATATCTATCATATTATGTCTATATTTATACCTCTATATATTATATCTATTATGTCTACATTTTATACCTCTATTTCTTATATCTATTAGGTTATATTTAATTCCTTTATCTATTATGTCTTTTATGTCTATAATTTATACCTATATCTATTATATGTATTTTGTATTTATTTTATACTTATATCTATCATATCTGTTTAGGTCATTATTTTATACCTATATCTATTCTGTATATATTTTATACCTATATCTATTATATCTACTATGTCTATATTTTATACGTATATCTATTATACCTATTATGTCTATATTTTATACCTATATCTATTATATCTATTATGTCTACGGTTTATACGTATATCTATTCTATCTATTATGTCTATATTTTACACCTATATCTATGATATCCATTATGTCTACATTTTATACCTATATCTATTATATCTCTTATATCTATATTTTGTACCTATATCTATTATGTCTATATTTTATTACACTGTATCTATTATATCTATTATGTCTATATTTTGTACCCATGTCTATTATATCTATTATGTCTATATTTTATACCTATGTCTATTTTATCTATTATGTCTATATTTTATACCTATACATATTTTGTCTATATTGTATACCTATATCAATTATATCTATTATGCCTATATTGTATAACTATATCTATTGTATGTATTATGTCTATATTTTATATCTATATCTATTATATCTATTATGTCTATACTTTATACCTATATCTATTATATATATATTTTATACCTGTATCGATTATATTTTATAGTTTATATTTTATACCTATATCTATTAATTTCTCTTATGTTTATAGTTTATACCTATATCTATTATATCTTTTATGTTTATACTTTATACCCATATCTATTATGTCTATATTTGATACCTATATCTATTATGTCTATATTTTATACCTCTACCTATGATATCTTTTATGTCCATATTTCATATCTATAACTATGATGTCTATATTTTTATACCTATATCTATTATATCTATTATGTCTATATATTATACCTATGTCTATTATGTCTATATTCTATACCTTATATCGATTTCATCTATTATGCCTATATTTATATCTCTATTATATCTACAATGTCTATATTTTTCTACATATATCTAATATATCTATTATGTCTATATTTTATATCTATGTCTATTTTATCTATATACTTCTATATTATATACCTATTCTTATTATATCTATTATGTCTACATTTTATACATCTATCTATCATATTTATTATGTCTATATTGTATACCTATATCTATTATGTCTATTATGTGTATTTTTATACCTATATAGCATAACTATTCTATCTACATTTTATACGTATATCTATTATATTATTAGTCCATATTTTATACCTTTATCTATATATCTATTATGTCTATATTTTATAACTCTATCAATTATACCTATTATGTCTATATTTTAAACCTCTATTATATCTTTTATGTGTATATTTTATACCTATATCTATTATATTATGTCCATTTTATACCTGGATCTATTATATCTTATATTATATTTTATACCTATATATATTATATCGATTATGTCCATCTATTATACATTAATCTATTATATCTATTATGTCTATATTTTATACCTATATCTATTATATCTATTATATCTATATTTTATACCTATATCTATTATATCTATATTTTATACCTATATCTGTTATATCTATTATGTCTCTATTTTATACCTATATCTATTATGTCTATATTTATATCTATATCTATGATATCTATTATGTCTATACTTTATACCTATATCTATTATGTCTATTATGTGTATATTTTTATACCTATATCTATTATATTTATTATGTCTATATTTTATACCTATATCTATTATGTCTATTATGTCTGTATTTTATACCTATATCTATCAAATCTCTTATGACTCATTTTTACCTATATATATTATATTTATTATGTCTATATTTTATACCTACATCTATTATATCCATTATATCTATATTTATACCTATATCTATTATGTCTATATTTTATACCTATATCTTTTATATCTATTATGTCTATATTTTATACCTATATCTACTATATCTATTATGTCTATACTTTAAAACTATATCTTTATGTCTATTATGTCTATATTATACCTATATTTGTTATATCTACGATGACCCTATTTTATGCGTATATCTATTAAATTTATTATGTATATATTTCATACCTATATCTATCTTATCTATTATGTCTATATTTTATACTTATATCTATTATATCTATTATGTCTATATTTTATATCTGTATCTATTATACCTCTTATGTCTACATTTTACACCTATATCTATTATATCTATTTTGTCTATATTTTATACCTATATCTATTATATCTATTATGTCTATATTTTATACCTATATCTATTATGTCTATTATGTCTATATTTTATACCTATATGTGTTATGTCTATTATGAGTATTTTCTACACCTAAATCTATTATATTTATTATGTCTATATTGTGTACCCATATCTATTTTGTCTGTATTTTCTATCTATATCTATTATATGTATTATGTCTATATTTTATCCGTATATCTATTATATCTGTTATGTCTATATTTTATATCTATAACTGTTATATCTATTATATCTATATCTATGCGTATATCCATAATATCTGTTATGTCTAAATTTTTATCTATATCTATTATATCTATTATGTCTCTATTTGATTACCATATCTATTATATTTATTATGTCGACGTTTAATAGCATATGGAATATCTACTATGTCTATATTTACATCTCCAACTATTATAACTATTATGTCTATATTTTATACCTATATCAATTATATCTATTATGACTAAATTTTATACCTATGTATTATGTATATATTTTACACCTATATCTATTATATCGATTATGTCTATATTTTATACCAAAGTCTATTATATCGATATTTTACACTATATCTATTATATCTATTATATCTACGTTTAATATATATATCTATATATCCATATTTTACCTATATCCATCATATCTATTATTTCTATATTTTATACTTGTATCTATTATAACTGTTGTGTCTATATTTTGTAGGTATATCTATTATGTCTATATTGTATACCTATATCTATTATGTCTATATTTTATACCAGTATCTATTTTGTCTATATTTTATACCTATATCTTTTATTTCTATTATGTCTATATTTTATAGTATATGTATTATTCTATATGTCTATATAATATACATATATCTATTTTATATATTATGTCTATATTTTATACCTATAATTATTATATCTAATATGTCTATATTATACCTATATCTATTATATCGATGTCTAT
>NW_022143379.1:0-18715 GCF_007565055.1 Rhinopithecus roxellana
ATATTGGTCGGCCTTAGGGCCCATTGTGAAAAAAGGAAAATGTCTCACATAACAACTACAGAGAAGCTTTCTGAGAGATTGCTTTTCTGATGTGTGCCTTTCATCACACAGAGTTCCACCCTTCCCTTCTTGAAAAACAGTTTGGTAAACTGTTTCGAGGATATGCAAGGAATATTGGAAGCTCCTTGCGGGGTAGGGTGAAAAAAGGCAAATTATTAACCTCCCACAGAATAGCTAAAGAGAAGCTTTCGAGAGAACAACCGCATTGCTGAGACGGGCTTCCTTGGATCGCTTGAGGCCACGCTGTATAAGGGTAATTTAATCCGATTCAAAACTTAAAGCAGCTTTCTGAGAAGGCTTCTTTACTGATCTGTGAATTCATCTCACAGACGTTACAACCATGCCTAAGAAGCAGTTGCTGACACCTCTTTCGGAATCTGGACAAGTGATATTTGGTACCCATATGGGCCATGGTGATGAAAAGGAAAAAGTCCTCATAATAACTACGAGAAGCGGTTCTGAGGAGACTTGCTTTCTGATGTTGAATTCATCACACACCGTTCCACCTTCCATTCTTGGAACAGTTTGCACACGTTTCTCGTGGATTTGCAAGGTTATATTTGGAGCTAGTTGAGGGCTGGGTGAAAAGGAATTATCCTCACATAATAACTAACGAGAACTTTCTGAGAAACTCGCATTGCCATGTGTGAATGCAATCACAGAGTTAACGTTTCTCTTCAGTGATCAGTTTGTTAACACAGTTTCTGGGGTCTGCATTTGGTATTTCCTAGCGCAATGAAACCTTTAAGTGACAAAGGAAATATCCAAGATGAAACTTGAAAAGAAGCTTTCTTAGCACTTCTTGGTGATGTGTGAATTCATCTGCAGAGTTACACTTATGTTTCGTGGAGCAGTCCTTAACACTGTGTTTTGAGAATCTGGAAGATCTTCTGGATGATCGATTGAAGGCCTACGCTGATAAGGAAATCATCGTTCAAAACGTTGAAAGAAGCTTTCCAGAGAAACTTCTTTCTGATCTGTGAATTCATCTCACAGGTTACACCATGCCTCAAGAAGCAGTTTGCTGAACTGGATTCCTTTTCGTGGAATACTGGAAGTGTATTGGTAGAACCCCATAAGGGCGCCCTGGGTGAAAAGGAACATGTTCCTCACAAATAATACATAGAAACTTCTGAGGTAGATTGCTTTCTGATGTTTGACTTTCATCCACACAGAGTTTCAACTCCTTCCCTTCTTGGAACAGTGTGCTAACACTGTTTCTCGTGGAGGTTCTGGCAAATGGTATATTTGGGAGCTCATTTCAGGTCTCGGGTGAAAAACGTAATTATCTCACCAGATAACTAAAGAAACCTTTCTGAGAAAACTGCATTGCATGTGTGACATACCTCACAGAGTTACAACGTTCTCTTCAGTGATCAGTTTGTTAACATATTTCTGGAATCTGCAATTGGATTTCATAGTCGCATGGAACCTTACGGTGACAAAGGAAATATCCACAGATGAAACAAAAAGAAGAAGCTTTCTCAGAAATCTTGTTGATGTGTGATTCATCTCACAGAGTTACCTTAGTTTCGTGGAGCAGTCATTAAACAATGTCTTTGAGGAAAGTCTGAAAGGCTTCCTGGATCGATTGAGGCCTACATGATAAGGAAATTCATCCGTTCAAGTGAAAGAAGCTTTCTGAAAACTTCTTTCTGATCTGTGAATTCATCTCTGCAGGTTCAACCCATGCCTCAAGAGCATTTTGCTAACATCTTTTCGGGGAATCTGGAAAGTGATATTTGGTCAGCCCATTAGGGGCCTGGTAAAAGGAAATGTCCTCACATAATAAACGGAAGAGAGAAACTTCTGAGAGACTGCTTTCTTAGTCGTGTGGACTTCATCCACAGAGTCCACCTTCCCTTCTGGCACAGTTTGCTAACATGTTCTCGTGGATTCTGCAAAGGTATATTTGGGAGCTCATTGAGGGTGATTAGGGTGAAAAGGGAATTATCCTCACATAAAACTAAAGGAAGCTTTCTGGAAACTGCATTGCCATGTGTGAATGCAATCACAGAGTTTACACGTTTCTCTAGTGTCATTTGTACACAGTTTTCTGGAATCTGCAATTTGGTATTTCATCGCGAATGAACTTACCGTGACAAAGGAAATATCACCAGAGAAAACTAGAAAGAAGCTTCTTAGAAATTCTGGTGAAGTGTGAATCATCCACGAGTTACAACTTATGTTTCGTGGAGGCAGTCCATTAACACTGTCCTTTGAGGGCTGAGAAGGGCTTTCTTGGATCGCATTGAGGCCTACGTGATAAAGGAAAATTCTCCGTTCAAAACGTGAAAGAGCTTCTGAGAAACTTCTTTGATCTGTGAATCTCTCACAGGTTACAACGCTTGCCTCAAGAAGCAGTTTGCTAAATCTTTTCGTGAATCTGGAAAAGTGATATTTTGTAGGCCCATTAGGGGCCCATGGTGAAAAATAATATTCTCAATAAATAATAACTAGAGAGCAACCCTCTGGGAGAGGATTGCTTTCTATGATGTTACGTCATCAACATCAGAGTTTTCCACCCTTCCTTGTTGGAAACAAGTTTTGTAACACTTTCGGGATTCGCTCAAAGTGATATTTGGGTAGTCTCATAGTGTGTGGTGAAAATGAGAAAATACCTCACTAACAACAACGAGAAAGCTTTCTGAGAACTTGCTTTCTTATGTGCTGAACACATGTCCACATCTTGAAGATTTTCTACTGTGGGGATTCGAAGATTGGGAGATAGTAGAAAACGGACAATTCTCATTATGGATCGAAGCTTAGGAAACAGTTCCTGCTGAAGATATAGTTCATTCTCTTCATGCAGTTTTGTTGCTATTCTACACTGCAATGATTCTTGACATGAACGCTTACGGTGACAAGAATTACCCCCAGATGAAAAATAAAGAAAGCTTTCTGGAAAACTCTGGTGATGTGTGAATTCATCTCACGGTAGTTACACTTATTGATTCGTGGCGGGAGTCCAATCAAAACACTGTCTTTGAGGAAGCCTGGAAGGCTTCCTTGGATCGCATTGATGCCTTACGCTGATAAAGGAAATTCTCCGAGTTAAAATGAAACTGAAAGAAGTCCTTTCTGAGAAACTGTCTTTCTGATCAGTGAGAATCATCTCATCGAGACTAAACCAGCGCTCAGAGAAGGTTTGCTAACACTCTTTTTCCTGGAAATTGGCAAAGTGCATATTTGGTAGCCCATAGGGGCCATGGTGAAAAGGAAGGGATCACACTCACTAAACATAAGAGAAAATTCTGAGAGATTGCTTTCTGATGTGTGACATCATCACACAGAGTCCCCCCTTTCCCTTCCTTGGAACAGTTTGCTAACCCTGTGTCTCGCGGCTTTGCCAAAGTGTATTTGGGAGCTCATTGAGGGCTGGGGTCCAAAAGGAATTATTCCTAACATAATAAGTAAAGAGACGCTTTCTGAGAAACGGCATTGCATGTGTGAATGCAACCACAGAGTTACACGGTTCTCTTCAGTGATCCAGTTTGTTAACACCCCGTTTTCTGGAAATTTGCCCAATTGGTTATTCATAGCGCAATGAGCTTACGGGGAGACAAAGGATCCACAGATGAACAACAAGAAAGAAGCTTTCTCTTAAACTCTTGTTGATGTGGAATTCATATACCAGAGTTACACTTAATTTTTGGAGCCTTTCCCATTAACACTGGTCTTGAGGCGGGAAGCGAGAAGGGGCTTCTTGGATCGATTGTGGCCTACGCTGATAAGGGAACTTTTCATCCGTGCCAAAACGTGAAAGAAGCTTTCTGGAAACTTCTTTCTGATTCTGTTGGTGAATTTCATCTACACAGCGAGCGTTCCAACCTATGCTAGAAGCAGTTTGCTCACACTCTTTTCTGGGGAATCTGGAAAGTGATATTTGGTAGCAATAGGGGCCATGGTGAAAAAAAGGAAATGTCCTCACATAATAACTACAGGAGACACTTTTGAGAGATTGCTTCTGATGGTGTGACTTCCTCACAGAGTTCCCCCCTTCCTTTCTTGGAACAGTATCTAACCCTGATTCTCGTGGGATTCTGCAAAAGGTATATTTGGGAGCTCATTGAGGTCTTATGGTGCAATGGTATATCCTCCCATAACAAGTAAATAGAAGCTTTCTGAGAAAACTGCATTGCCATGTGGAATGCAACCTCACCGCGTTACACGTTTTATCTTCCGTGATCAGTTTGTAACAAGTTTTCTGGAAATCTGCCAAAATGGTTATTTCATAGCGCAATGAACCTACGGGTGACAAGGGAACTATCCACAGATGAAAAACTAGAAAGAAGCTTTCTTGGCAATTCTTGGTGATTTGTGCTTCATCTCACAGAGTTACACTATGTTTCGTGGAGCAGTCCCTTACCACTGTCTTTGAGAAGATCAGACGTCTTTCCTTGGATCGCCTTGAGGCTACGCTGATAAAGGAAATTTCAAACGTTCAAAAACGTTGAAAGACGCTTTCTGAGAAAACTTCTTTATGATCTGTGACTTCATCTCACAGGGGTTACAAAGCTATGCCTCACGAAGCCGTTTGCCAAACTCTTTCGTGGAATCTGGAAGTTATATTTGGTATTAGCCCAAGGCGAACCTGGTGAAAAAGGAGGACGGAGGAAATGTCCTCACTAATAACTAAAGAAGCTTTCTGATATATGCTTTCTGATGTGTGACTTCATCACACATAGTTCCCCCCTTCCTTCTTGGAACAGTTCCCACACTGTTCTCGTGGATCCAGCCCAAAGTATATTTGAGAGGTCATTAGCGGCTAGGAGTAGACAGGAGTTAATCCTCGCATAACAACTGCAGCGAAGCAGTTCTGATAAACTGCATTGCCAGTGTAATGCAACTACAAGCGTTAACCTTCCTTTCAGTGACAGTTTGTTAAACAGTTTTCTGGAAATTTGCAAATTTGATATTTCCTAGCGCAATTGACCCTTACGGTTTGGGTGACACCGGCAATATCCAGAGATGAAAAAACAGAAAGAAGCTTTTTAGAAACTTCTTGGTGATGTGTTAATCATCTCACAGAGTTTACACTTTGTTTCTGGAGCAGTCCATTCACACTCTCTTTGAGGAAGCTGAGACGGGCTTCTGGACCGCATTTGAGGGGCCTACGTGGTATAAAGGGACAATTTTCTCCGTTCCAAAACGGTAAAGACGCTTCTGAGAAGAAACTTCTTTCTGATCTGTGAATTCATCTCACCGAGTTTAACAAGCTATTGCCTCAAGACGCAGTTTGCTAACACTTCTTTCTTGGCAATCTGGGAACGGATATTTGGTAGCCCATCGCGGTCGCCTTGGTGAAAAAGGAAATGTCCTCAAATAATAACTACAGCGAAACTTACTGAGCGATTGGTTCCATGTGTGACGTCCATCACAAAGAGTTCCACCCTTCCCTTCTTGGAACCGTTATCTAACACTGTTCTCGTGGACTCTTCAAGGATATTTGGGAGCTCATTGAGCGCTAGTGTGCATAAGGTATTATCCTCCATAACAACTAAAGAGAAGCTTCTGAGACAATGCATTGCCATGTGTGAATGACCAACCACAGAGTTACACGTTTCTCTTCAGTGATCAGTTTGTTAAACCAGTTTTCTGGAACTCTGCAAATTGGTATTCATAGCGGCAATGAACTTCCAGTGGACAAGGGAAAATATCCACAGATTGTGAAAAACTGAAAAGAAGCTTTCTTGGGAAACTTCTTGGTGATGTGTGAATTCCTCTCACAGAGTTACACTTATGTTTCGTGGAAGCAGTCCATTAACACTGTCTTTGAGGAAGCTGAGAGGGCTTTCCCTTGTATCGCATTGCGCCTACGCTGATAAAGGAAATTTCATCCGTTAAAACGTGGATGACAGAGCTTTCTGAGCAACTTCTTTTGATCCTCTGAATTCATCTCACAGTGTACCACCTATGCGCCTTTAAAGCAGTTTTGCTAACCCTCTTTTCGTGGTCTGGACAGTGATATTTGGTTATCCCCTAGGGGGCCCATTGTGAAAAAGAAATGTCCTCAACCTAATAAACTAAGAGAAACTTTCTGGAGATTGCTGTCTGATGTGTGACTTCAATCCCACCAGATTTCCACCCTTCCCTTCTGGAACGAGTTTGCTCACACTGTCTCTTGGATTCTGCAAAAGTATCTTTGGAGCTCATTGCGGACTAGTGTGAAAAAGCATTATCCTCACAAATAACCTAAAGAGAATCTTTCTGAGGGGGAAACTGCATTTCCATTATGTGAATGCAACTCACAGAGACACGTTTCTCTTCAGTGATAGTTTTGTAACACAGTTCGGGAAATCTGCAATTTGTATTTCATAGGGCAATTGAAGCTGAGGGTTGACACAGCACTATCCACCGATGAAAACTGGAAATAAGCTTTTCCTAGAAAAACTTCTGGTGATTGTTTGAATTCACTCACAGAGTTACATTATGTTTGTGGAGCAGTCCATTTAACATGTCTTTGAGTAAGCTGAGAAGGGCTTCCTTGGCTCGCATTGAGGCCTACCTGAAAAGGAAAATGTCATAAGTTAAAAAACGTTGTGAAAGAAAGCTTTCTGCGACGAACTTCTTTCTATCTGTGAATTTCCTCTCACAGAGTTACACCCTATGCCTCAAGAAATCAGTTCGCTAACAGTTTTTCGGGGAATCTGGAAGTGATATTTGGTAACCCTAGAGGCCCATGGTGGAAAAAGGAAATGTCCTCACATCATAACAACAGAGAAACTTCTGAGCGATTGCTTTATGATTTGTGAATCATCAACCAGAGCTCCATCCTTCCTTCTTGGAACTGTTTTCTAACACTGTTCTCGTGGATTCTGCAAAGATATATTGGGTGCTCATCGAGGGGCTAGGGTTGAGAAAAATGACTTATCCTCACATAACAACTAAAGAGAGCTTCTGCGAAATGCATTGCCATGTGAGAATGGAACTCACAGAGTTACACGCTTCTCTCAGTGTCGTTTTTTTAACACCGGTTTCTGGAAATTTGCAATTTGTATTTCATAGCGGCAATTTAACACTTACGGTGAGAGCAAGGATATACCCAGAGATTGAAAACTAGAAGAAGCTTTCTTCAGAAAATTCTTGTGATGTGTGAATTTCATCTCCACAGAGTTACAGGTTTTATGTTTCGTGAGCAGTCCATTACCACAGTCTTTGAGGCAGCTGAGAAGGCCTTCCTTGGATCGCATTGAGGCCTACGATGATAAAGGAAATTTCATCCGTCAAAAACGTGAAATGGAAAAGAAGGCTTTCTGAGAAATTCTTATATCTGTTGAATTATCTCACAGAGTACAAACCCTATGCCTCAAGAAGCAGTTTGCCTACACTCTTTGTGGAATCTGCAAAGTGATATTTCGTCGCCAAAGGGGCCATGTGAAAAAGGAAATGTCCTCAACATAATACCTACGAAAAACTTTCTGAGAGATTCTTTCTGATGTGTGACTTTCATCACACAAGCGTTCCACCCTTCCCTTCTTGGAACAGTTTGCTAACACCGTTCTCGTGGGATCTGAAAGGTCTATTTTGGGGAGCTCATGAGTGCTAGGGTGAAAAAAAGGACTTAATCCTCACATAATAACTAAGGAGAAAGCTTTCTGAGAAACTGCAGGCCATGTGAGAATGCAACTCACCAGAGTTACACGCTCCTCTTCAGTGCTCCAGTTGTTAACAAAGGTTTCTGGAAATCTTGCCCATGGATTCATCCGCGCAATGAACCTTACTGTGAGAACGGACATACCCAGAGATGAAAACTACGAAAGAAGTCTTTCTCAGAAACTTTCTTGGTGATGTGTGAATTCATCTCCACCGAGTTACAGTTATGTTTCGTGGGAGCCGTTCCATTAACACATCTTTGAGGAAGCTTGGGAAGGGCTTCCTGGATCGCCATTGCGGCCTACTCTGATGATAAAGGAAATTTCATCAGTTCAAAACGTGTGAAAAGAAGCTTTCTGATGAATAGAAATTTCTTTCTGATCTGTGAATTTATCTCACAGAGTTACACCTATGCGTCAAGAAGCAGTTGCTAAACACTCTTTTCGTTGGGATGGAATCTGCAAGTGATATTTCGCTAGCCAAAGGGGGCCCATGGTGAAAAAAACTGAAATTTCCTCACCAAATAACTACAGAGAAAACTTCTGAGAGAATTGCTTTCTGAGTGTGACTTCATCACACAGGAGTTCCCCCTTCCCTCTTGTAAACAGTTTTGCTAACACTGTTCTCGTGGCTTCTGCAAAGGGTATATTTGGGAGCTATTGAGGGCTATGGTGAAAAAGGAATTATCCTCACATAATAATAAGGAGAAGCTTTTGAGAAACTGCCTGCCCTGTGTGAATTGCAAATAACAGAGTTACACGTTCTCTTCATGTGGTCAGTTTAACACAGTTTTCTGGAAATCTGCAATTTGGTATTTCATAGCTTTCACGTTTTGAACGGATGAAATTTCCTTTATCAGCGTAGGCCTCAATGTGATCCAAAGAAGCCCTTCTCAGATTCCTCAAAGACAGTGTTAATGGACTGCTCCATGAAACATAAGTGTAACTCTGTGAGATGAATTCACACATCACCAAGAAAGTTTCTAAGAAGCTTCTTTCCAGTTTTCATCTGTGGATATTTCCTTTGCACTGTAATGTTCATTGCGCTAGAAGTATCTAATTGCAGATTTCCAGAAAACTGTGCTAACAAACTGATCACTGAAGAGAAACGTGTAACTCTGTGAGTTGCATTCACACATGGCAATGCAGTTTCTCAGAAAGCTTCTCTTTAGTTATTATGTGAGGATATTCCTTTATCACCATGGGCCACAATAGGCTCCCAAATATCACTTTGCAGATTCCACGAAAAGTGTGTGAGCAAACTGCTTCTTGAGGTAGAGGTTGTAACTCTGTGAGATGAACTCACAGATCAGAAAGAAGTTTCTCAGAAAGGTTCTTTCACGTTTTGAACGGATGAAATTTCCTTTATCAGCGTAGGCCTCAATGAGATCCAAAGAAGCCCTTCTCAGTTTCCCAAAGACAGTGTTAATGGACTGCTCCACGAAACATAAGTGTAACTCTGTGAGATGAATTCACACATCACCAAGAAGTTTCTAAGAAAGCTTCTTTCTAGTTTTCATCTGTGGATATTTCCTTTGTCACTGTGTGTTCATGCGCTATGAAGTATCTAATTGCAGATTTCCAGAAAACTGTGCTAACAAACTGATCACTGAAGAGAAACGTGTAACTCTGTGAGTTGTATTCACACATGGCAATGCAGTTTCTCAGAAAGCTTCTCTTTAGTTATTATGTGAGGATATTTCCTTTATCACCATGGGCCCCAATGGATCCCAAATATCACTTTGCAGATTCCACGAAAAGAGTGTTAGCAAACTGCTTCTTGAGGCAGAGGTTGTAACTCTGTGAGATGAACTCACAGATCAGAAAGAAGTTTCTCAGAAAGCTTCTCACGTTTTGAACGGATGAAATTTCCTTTATCAGCGTAGGCCTCAATGTGATCCAAAAAGCCCTTCTCAGATTCCTCAAAGACAGTGTTAATGGACTGCTCCACGAAACATAAGTGTAACTCTGTGAGATGAATTCACACATCACCAAGAAGTTTCTAAGAAGCTTCTTTCTAGTTTTCATCTGTGGATATTTCCTTTGTCACTGTAATGTTCATTGCGCTATGAAGTATCTAATTGCAGATTTCCAAAACTGTGCTAACAAACTGATCACTGAAGAGAAACGTGTAACTCTGTGAGTTGCATTCACACATGGCAATGCAGTTTCTCAGAAAGCTTCTCTTTAGTTATTATGTGAGGATATTTCCTTTATCACCATGGGCCCTATAGGCTCCCAAATATCACTTTGCAGATTCCACGAAAGAGTGTTAGCAAACTTCTTCTTGAGGCAGAGGTTGTAACTCGGTGAGATGAACTCACAGATCAGAAAGAAGTTTCTCAGAAAGCTTCTTTCACGTTTTGAACGGATGAAATTTCCTTTATCAGCGTAGGCCTCAATGTGATCCAAAGAAGCCCTTCTCAGTTTCCCAAAGACAGTGTTAATGGATGCTCCACAACATAAGTGTAACTCTGTGAGATGAATTCACACATCACCAAGAAGTTTCTAAGAAAGCTTCTTTCTAGTTTTCATCTGTGGATATTTCCTTTGTCACTGTAATGTTCATTGCGCTATGAAGTATCTAATTGCAGATTTCCAGAAAACTGTGCTAACAAACTGATCACTGAAGAGAAACGTGTAACTCTGTGAGTTGCATTCACACATGGCAATGCAGTTTCTCAGAAAGCTTCTCTTTAGTTATTATGTGAGGATATTTCCTTTATCACCATGGGCCCCAATAGGCTCCCAAATATCGATTGCAGATTCCACGAAAAGAGTGTTAGCAAACTGCTTCTTGAGGCAGAGGTTGTAACTCTGTGAGATGAACTCACAGATCAGAAAGAAGTTTCTCAGAAAGCTTCTTTCACGTTTTGAACGGATGAAATTTCCTTTATCAGCGTAGGCCTCAATGTGATCCAAAGAAGCCCTTCTCAGATTCCTCAAAGACAGTGTTAATGGACTGCTCCACGAAACATAAGTGTAACTCTGTGAGATGAATTCACACATCACCAAGAAGTTTCTAAGAAAGCTTCTTTCTGGTTTTCATCTGTGGATATGTCCTTTGTCACTGTAATGTTCATTGCGCTATGAAGTATCTAATTGCAGATTTCCAGAAAACTGTGCTAACAAACTGATCACTGAAGAGAAACGTGTAACTCTGTGAGTTGCATTCACACATGGCAATGCAGTTTCTCAGAAAGCTTCTCTTTAGTTATTATGTGAGGATATTTCCTTTATCACCATGGGCCCCATAGGCTCCCAAATATCACTTTGCAGATTCCACGAGAAGAGTGTTAGCAAACTGCTTCTTGAGGCAGAGTTGTAACTCTGTGAGATGAACTCACAGATCAGAAAGAAGTTTCTCAGAAAGCTTCTTTCACGTTTTGAACGGATGAAATTTCCTTTATCAGCGTAGGCCTCAAGTGATCCAAAGAAGCCCTTCTCAGTTTCCCAAAGACAGTGTTAATGGACTGCTCCACGAAACATAAGTGTAACTCTGTGAGATGAATTCACACACCAAGAAGTTTCTAAGAAAGCTTCTTCCAGTTTTCATCTGTGGATATTTCCTTTGTCACTGTAATGTTCATTGCGCTATGAAGTATCTAATTGCAGATCCAGAAAACTGTGCTAAAAACTGATCACTAGAGAAACGTGTAACTCTGTGAGTTGCATTCACATGGCAATGCAGTTTCTCAGAAAGCTTCTCTTTAGTTATTATGTGAGGATATTTCCTTTATCACCATGGGCCCCAATAGGCTCCCAAATATCACTTTGCAGATTCCACGAAAAGAGTGTTAGCAAACTGCTTCTTGAGGCAGAGGTTGTAACTCTGTGAGATGAACTCACAGATCAGAAAGAAGTTTCCAGAAAGCTTCTTTCACGTTTTGAACGGATGAAATTTCCTTTATCTGCGTAGGCATAATGTGATCCAAAGAAGCCCTTCTCAGATTCCTCAAAGACAGTGTTAATGGACTGCTACGAAACATAAGTGTAACTCTGTGAGATGAATTCACACATCACCAAGAAGTTTCTAAGAAAGCTTCTTTAGTTTTCATCTGTGGATATTTCCTTTGTCACTGTAATGTTCATTGCGCTATGAAGTATCTAATTGCAGATTTCCAGAAAACTGTGCTAACAAACTGATCACTGAAGAGAAACGTGTAACTCTGTGAGTTGCATTCACACATGGCAATGCAGTTTCTCAGAAAGCTTCTCTTTAGTATTATGTGAGGATATTTCCTTTATCACCATGGGCCCCCACATATGGCTCCCAAATATCACTTGCCAGATTCCACGAAAAGAGTGTTAGCAAACGTTTTCTTGAGGCAGAGGTTGTAACTCTGTGAGATGAACTCACAGATCAGAAAGAAGTTTCTCAGAAAGCTTCTTTCACGTTTTGAACGGATGAAATTTCCTTTATCAGCGTAGGCCTCAATGTGATCCAAAGAAGCCCTTCTCAGTTTCCTCAAAGACAGTGTTAATGGACTGCTCCACGAAACATAAGTGTAACTCTGTGAGATGAATTCACACATCACCAAGAAGTTTCTAAGAAAGCTTCTTTCTAGTTTTCATCTGTGGATATTCCTTTGTCACTGTAATGTTCATTGCGCTAGGAAGTATCTAATTGCAGATTCCAGAAAACTGTGCTAACAAACTGATCACTGAAGAGAAACGTGTAACTCTGTGAGTTGCATTCACACATGGCAATGCAGTTTCTCAGAAAGCTTCTCTTTAGTTATTATGTGAGGATATTTCCTTTATCACCATGGCCCCTGGGCTCCCAAATATCACTTGCAGATTCCACGAAAGAGTGTTAGCAAACTCTTCTTGAGGCAGAGGTTGTAACTCTGTGAGATGAACTCACAGATCAGAAAGAAGTTCTCAGAAAGCTTCTTTCACGTTTTGAACGATTGAAATTTCCTTTATCAGCGTAGGCCTCAATGTGATCCAAAGAAGCCCTTCTCAGATTCCTCAAAGACAGTGTTAATGGACTGCTCCACGAAACATAAGTGTAACTCTGCGAGATGAATTCACACATCACCAAGAAGTTTCTAAGAAAGCTTCTTTCTAGTTTTCATCTGTGGATATTTCCTTTGTCACTGTAATGTTCATTGCGCTATGAAGTATCTAATTGCAGATTTCCAAAAAACTGTGCTAACAAACTGATCACTGAAGAGAAACGTGTAACTCTGTGAGTTGCATTCACACTTGGCAATGCAGTTTCTCAGAAAGCTTCTCTTAGTTATTATGTGAGGATATTTCCTTTATCACCATGGGCCCCAATAGGCTCCCAAATATCACTTTGCAGATTCCACGAAAAGAGTGTTAGCAAACTGCTTCTTGAGGCAGAGGTTGTAACTCTGTGAGATGAACTCACAGATCAGAAAGAAGTTTCTCAGAAAGCTTCTTTCACGTTTTGAACGGATGAAATTTCCTTTATCAGCGTAGGCCTCAATGTGATCCAAAGAAGCCCTTCTCAGATTCCTCAAAGACAGTGTTAATGGACTGCTCTACGAAACATAAGTGTAACTCTGTGAGATGAATTCACACATCACCAAGAAGTTTCTAAGAAAGCTTCTTTCTAGTTTTCATCTGTGGATATTTCCTTTGTCACTGTAATGTTCATTGCGCTATGAAGTATCTAATTGCAGATTTCCAGAAAACTGTGCTAACAAACTGATCACTGAAGAGAAACGTGTAACTCTGTGAGTTGCATTCACACATGGGCAATGCAGTTTCTCAGAAAGCTTCTCTTAGTTATTATGTGAGGATATTTCCTTTATCACCATGGGCCCCATTAGGCTCCCAAATATCACTTTGCAGATTCCACGAAAAGAGTGTTAGCAAACTGCTTCTTGAGGCAGAGGTGTAACTCTGTGAGATGAACTCACCGATCAGAAAGAAGTTTCTCAGAAAGCTTCTTTCACGTTTGAACGGATGAATATTCCTTTATTAGCATAGGTCTCAATGTGATCCAAAGAAGTCCTTCTCAGATTCCTCAAAGACCAAGTGTTAATGGACTGCTCCACAAAACATAAGTGTAACTCTGTGAGATGAATTAACACATCACCAAGAAGTTTCTAAGAAAGCTTCTTTCTAGTTTTCATCTGTGGATATTTCCTTGTCACTGTAATGTTCACTGCGCTATGAAGTATCTAATTGCAGATTTCCAGAAAACTGTGCTAACAAACTGATCACTGAAGAGAAACGTGTAACTCTGTGAGTTGCATTCACACATGGCAATGCAGTTTCTCAGAAAGCTTCTCTTTAGTATTATGTGAGGATATTTCCTTTATCACCATGGGCCCCAATAGGCTCCCAAATATCACTTTGCAGATTCCACGAAAAGAGTGTTAGCAAACTGCTTCTTGAGGCAGAGGTTGTAACTCTGTGAGATGAACTCACAGATCAGAAAGAAGTTTCTCAGAAAGCTTCTTTCACGTTTTGAACGGAATGAAATTTCCTTTATCAGCGTAGGCCTCAATGTGATCCAAAGAAGCCCTTCTCAGATTCCTCAAAGACAGTGTTAATGGACTGCTCCACGAAACATAAGTGTAACTCTGTGAGATGATTCACACATCACCAAGAAGTTTCTAAGAAAGCTTCTTTCTAGTTTTCATCTGTGGATATTTCCTTTGTCACTGTAATGTTCATTGCGCTATGAAGTATCCAATTGCAGATTTCCAGAAAACTGTGCTAACAAACTGATCACTGAAGTGAAACTTGTAACTCTGTGAGTTGCATTCACACATGGCAATGCAGTTTCTCTGAAAGCTTCTCTTTAGTTATTATGTGAGGATATTTCCTTTATCACCATGAGCCCCAATAGGCTCCCAAATATCACTTTGCAGATTCCCCGAAAAGAGTGTTAGCAAACTGCTTCTTGAGTCAGAGGTTGTAACTCTGTGAGATGAACTCACAGATCAGAAAGAAGTTTCTCAGAAAGCTTCGTTCACGTTTTGAACGGATGAAATTTCCTTCATCAGCGTAGGCCTCAATGTGATCCAAAGAAGCCCTTGTCAGTTTCCCCAAAGACAGTGTTAATGGACTGCTCCACGAAACATAAGTGTAACTCTGTGAGATGAATTCACACATCACCAAGAAGTTTCTAAGAAAGCTTCTTTCTAGTTTTCATCTGTGGATATTTCCTTTGTCATTGTAATGTTCATTGCGCTATGAAGTATCTAATTGCAGATTTCCAGAAAACTGTGCTAAACAAACTGATCACTGAAGAGAAACGTGTAACTCTGTGAGTTGCATTCACACATGGCAATGCAGTTTCTCAGAAAGCTTCTCTTTAGTTATTATGTGAGGATATTTCCTTTATCACCATGGGCCCCAATAGGCTCCCAAATATCACTTTGCAGATTCCACGAAAAGAGTGTTAGCAAACTGCTTCTTGAGGCAGAGGTGTAACTCTGTGAGATGAACTCACAGATCAGAAAGAAGTTTCTCAGAAAGCTTCTTTCACGTTTTGAACGGATGAAATTTCCTTTATCAGAGTAGGCATCAATGTGATCCAAAGAAGCCCTTCTCAGATTCCACAAAGACAATGTTAATGGACTGCTCCATGAAACATAAGTGTAACTCTGTGAGATGAATTCACACATCACCAAGAAGTTTCTAAGAAAGCTTTTTTCTAGTTTTCATCTGTGGATATTTCCTTTGTCACTGTAATGTTCATTGCGCTATGAAGTATCTAATTGCAGATCTCCAGAAAACTGTGCTAACAAACTGATCACTGAAGAGAAACGTGTAACTCTTTGAGTTACATTCACACATGGCAATGCAGGTTCTCAGAAAGCTTCTCTTTAGTTATTATGTGAGGATATTTTCTTTATCACCATGGGCCCCAATAGGCTCCCAAATATCACATTGCAGATTCCACGAAAAGAGTGTTAGCAAACTGCTTCTTGAGGCAGAGGTTGTAACACTGTGAGATGAACTCACAGATCAGAAAGAAGTTTCTCAGAAAGCTTCTTTCACGTTTTGAACGGATGAAATTTCCTTTATCAGGGTAGGCATCAATGTGATCCAAAAAGCCCTTCTCAGTTTCCCCAAAGACAGTGTTAATGGACTGCTCCACGAAACATAAGTGTAACTCTGTGAGATGAATTCACACATCACCAAGAAGTTTCTACGAAAGCTTCTTTCTAGTTTTCATCTGTGGATATTTCCTTTGTCACTGTAAATGTTCATTGCGCTATGAAGTATCTAATTGCAGATTTCCAGAAAACTGTGCTAACAAACTGATCACTGAAGAGAAACGTGTAACTCTGTGAGTTGCATTCACACATGGAAATGCAGTTTCTCAGAAAGCTTCTCTTTAGTTATTATGTGAGGATAATTCCTTTATCACCATGGGCCCCAATAGGCTCCCAAATATCACTTTGCAGATTCCACGAAAAGAGTGTTAGCAAACGTCTTCTTGAGGCAGAGGTTGTAAATCTGTGAGATGAACTCCCAGATTACAAAGAAGTTTCTCAGAAAGCTTCTTTCACGTTTTGAATGGATGAAATTTCCTTTATCAGCGTAGGCCTCAATGTGATCCAAAGAAGCCCTTCTCAGTTTCCAAAAAGTCAGTGTTAATGGACTGCTCCATGAAACATAAGTGTAACTCTGTGAGATGAATTCACACATCACCAAGAAGTTTCTAAGAAAGCTTCTTTCTAGTTTTCATCTGTGGATATTTCCTTTGTCACAGTAATGTTCATTGCGCTCTGAAGTATCAAATTGCAGATCTCCAGAAACTGTGCTAACAAACTGATCACTGAAGAGAACGTGTAACTCTGTGAGTTGCATTCACACATGGCAATGCAGTTCTCAGAAAGCTTCTCTTTAGTTATTATGTGAGGATATTTCCTTTACCACCATGGGCCCCAATAGGCCTCCCAAATATCACATTGCAGATTCACGAAAGAGTTGTTAGCAAACTGCTTCTTGAGGCAGAGGTTGTAAGTCTGTGAGATGAACTCACAGATAAGAAGAAGTTTCTCAGAAAGCTTCTTTCACGTTTTGAACGGATGAAATTTCCTTTATCAGCGTAGGCCTCAATTTGATCAAAGAAGCCCTTCTCAGTTTCCCCAAAGACAGTGGTTAATGGAATGCTCCCACGAAACATAAGTGTAACTCTGTGAGATGAATCGCACATCACCAAGAAGTTTTAAGAAAGCTTCTTTCTAGTTTCATCTGTGGATATTTCCTTTGTCACGTAATGTTCATTGCGCTGTGAAGTATCTTATTGCAGATTTCCAGAAAACTGTGCTAAGAAACTGATCACTGAAGAGAACGTGTAACTCCGTGAGTTGCATTCACACATGGGCCAATGCAGTTTCACAGAAAGCTTCTCTTTAGTTCTTATGTGAGGATAATTCCTTTATCACCATGGGCCCCAATAGGCTCCCAAATATCACTGTGCAGATTCCACGAAAAGAGTGTTAGCAAACTGCTTTTTGAGGCAGAGGTTGTAACTCTGTGAGATGAACTCACAGATCAGAAAGAAGTTTCTCAGAAACCTTCTTTCACGTTTTGAACGTATGAAATTTTCTTCATCAGCGTAGGCCTCAATGTGATCCAAAGAAGCCCTTCTCAGTTTCCCCAAAGACAGTGTTAATGGACTGCTCCACGAAACATAAGTGTAACTCTGTGAGATGAATTCACACATCACCAAGAAGTTTGTAAGAAAGCTTCTTTCCAGTTTTCATCTGTGGATATTTCCTTTGTCACTGTAATGTTCATTGCGCTAGGAAGTATCTAATTGCAGATTTCCAGAAAACTGTGTTAACATACTGATCACTGAAGAGAAACGTGTAACTCTGTGAGTTGCATTCACACATGGCAATGCAGTTTCTCAGAAAGCTTCTCTTTAGTTATTATGTGAGGATATTTCCTTTATCACTATGGGCCCCAATAGGCTCCCAAATATCACTTTGCAGATTCCACGAGAAGAGTGTTAGCCAACTGCTTCTTGAGGCAGAGGTTGTAACTCTGTGAGATGAACCCACAGTTCAGAAAGAAGTTTCTCAGAAAACTTCTTTCACGTTTTGAACGGATGAAATTTCCTTTCTCAGCGTAGGCCTCAATGTAATCCAAAGAAGCCCTTCTCAGTTTCCCCAAAGACAGTGTTAATGGACTGCTCCACGAAACATAAGTGTAACTCTGTGAGATGAATTCACACATCACCAAGAAGTTTCTAGGAAAGCTTCTTTCCGGTTTTCATCTGTGGATATTTCCTTTGTCACTGTAATGTTCATTGCGCTATGAAGTATCTAATTGCAGATCTCCAGAAAACTGTGCTAACAAACTGATCACTGAAGAGAAACGTGTAACTCTGTGAGTTGCATTCACACATGGCAATGCAGTTTCTCAGAAAGCTTCTCTTTAGTTATTATGTGAGGATATTTCCTTTATCACCATGGGCCCCAATAGGCTCCCAAATATCACTTTGAAGATTCCACGAAAAGAGTGTTAGCAAACTGCTTCTTGAGGCAGAGTTTGTAACTCTGTGAGATGAACTCACAGATCAGAAAGAAGTTTCTCAGAAAGCTTCTTTCACGTTTTGAACGGGATGAAATTTCCTTATCAGCGTAGGCCTCAATGTGATCCAAAGAAGCCCTTCAGATTCCTCAAAGACAGTGTTACTGGACTGCTCCATGAAACATAAGTGAACTCTTCAGATGAACTCACACATCACCAAGAAGTTTCTAAGAAAGCTTCTTTCTAGTTTTCATCTGTGGATATTTCCTTTGTCACTGTAATGTTCATTGCGCTATGAAGTATCTAATTGCAGATCTCCAGAAAACTGTGCTAACAAACTGATCACTGAAGAGAAACGTGTAACTCTGTGAGTTGCATTCACACATGGCAATGCAGTTTCTCAGAAGCTTCTCTTTAGTTATTTATGTGAGGATATTCCTTTATCACCATGGGCCCCGATAATCTCCCAAATATCATATGCAGATTCCACGAAAAGAGGTTAGCAAACTGCTTCTTGAGGCAGAGTTTGTAACTCTGTGAGATGAACTCACAGATCAGAAAGAAGTTTCTCAGAAAGCTTC